>NW_023420507.1:0-1939 GCF_002922805.2 Oryzias melastigma
CACTATTCAATTCCATTCAAAGTTTTAAAGTCCAGATTTTGATTTCTTTCCGATTTTTTTTTCTCAATACAATAAATTAAAGTTCACGTGCAGCTTGCAGAGAAAAAAAGAGAGAGCGCTAAGGAGAGTTAATAAAAAAAAGTGTTAATTAAAAAGAGCATGGCTCCCGGGAAGGAGTCAGAAAGGAAACAGTTGCAAAGCTGCGTCGTCACATATGATTGTTGTCATGGTAGATAGCTCAAATTTGCATGAAAATGTGAAGTTGCAGAGTGAGGAACAAATCTTGGCTTTCCTTGAATTTGCATGAATAGTTCCGATCGCAACACTGCAAATCCTGGAGGGACTGACTTAAAAAAACATTTAAATCCGAAGGAGCTGTAAGACTTTCCAAGGAAGGCGTATCGGTACACTCACAGGCGCGCAGACACTCACAGGCGCACCCATCCACTCACAGGTGCGCAAACACTCACTGGCGCAGCTGCACACTCACAGGTGTGCCGACAAACTCAGACGCACCCATCCACTCACAGGTGCACAAACACTCACAAGTGCACCCATACACTCAGAGGCGCAGCCGCACACTCAAAGGCGCACACACACTCACAGGCACGCCCGCACACTCACAGACGCTCCCCGCACGCTTGCAGGCGGAACCGCAGGGGCGCACACACTCACAGGCGCACTCATACACTGATAAGCACAGGCACATAATCACAGGCGTGCCCGCACACTCACAGATGCTCCCCACAAACTGATAAGTGCGCACACACTCACAGGTGCGCCTGCACTCTCATAGGTGTCCCCACACACTCAAAGGTGCGCCTGCCCTCTCACAGACATGCCCACACACTCACAGGGTAACACACAGGCGCTCCCCATACCCTCACAGCGAGCCTGTATGGAAAAATGTCATCTGCTCTGCATTTTTCTAAATTTAGGCACAGGCCAAGAAAAAGTGATTTATAAATTTTCTGCTGCAATGATGATGAGTTTGAATCGTTTTTAATCCATTCAGGAAGAATTGTTACATTGTCGTTTTTGTAACTAAAATATGCATAAAATTTTGTTAGAAATGCCAAAATGGGAATCTGTCAACGCCCAGGATGTTAACCGTGCAGCAATCAGACTTTAAACCAATACCTGCAGCCCTCAAGCCTTTTACTTAATTATTTCTCGTATTTCCAATAGATGAGGTGATAGAAGAGAGGGATAATTGAAATGACTGCAGAGGAATGATAGGATCAAGCCTCCATTGCCCACCGCTCCTCCAGCCCTCACTTGTCATTTTCATATCTCATTATTTTCAGCTGATCCGCAAACATCAGCCCAGACTGGAATGTCTGCTTCTGGAGAAGACTCAGGTCATGTCACGGGCATGTTTCTCTGTTTATTAAAGAACACAAAGTCAACAAGAAGTCCTGTCTCTCTCATGAAGGAGTGAGGAGGAGAGGCTTCAAGCAGAAAGCAGCTTAATATTTGATTAGAATTGTCCTTAAAAATAAATGTCCTATTGTTTACCTTTTATTTACCCTGCTAACTTTTAATTTTGAATTTAGAAGTTTTCATCACAATTCATGTTGATTTAACCAGAACATTTCCTAAACCTTTAGAGTCATTACGATCATGTTTTGATCCACGTTCAAAGCGTTCCCGGCAGTCGTTCAATTATGATTAATTAATTTTTGGTAAATATTTTAAAAACAATGTTGTTTTCTATAGGACATAATTTCTGCAAAGCAGCAAAAGTTCATCAGAAATTCACCTCTGAATTGTGGGCTATTGACAAGGAGTAAGCCTGTCCTCATTTCCCATCATCCCTTTGTTTACATATATCAGAACGGAGCAGGAATCTTACAGATTGTGGCACCTACGTCACAAATATGTTCATTTTTCAACAACATTCATTCATCTCCTCCTGATTCACAACAATTTGAATAAT
>NW_023420508.1:0-1515 GCF_002922805.2 Oryzias melastigma
TAGTATATATTTCTATTAAGTGTGGAAATCAAAGTGGTGCAATAAGACAGCAGAGTTATTGACTGACATTGCCATGAAGTCTTTATCCTATATGAGCCGTTCTCAAAAGGATATTGTGCAAACCAATCAAACAAATAAAATTGGTGTAATTTCTATAACAAAATATAAGCTATTATAAAATACCAGTAAAGGTGAGGAATATGGTTAATCATTGACCAGTTCTGCAGCTTAACCATTTTCTCCTTCAGGTTACATCCATCCGACTAGCATATTAGCCTGAAACTGGATCGCTTCTGCAAAAGAGTAGAGCTGGGTCTAAAGAATCGATTAATCGATCTGAATCCAATAAACAAATAATCAATCTATAAAGCTAGAGATCGATCTTTATCCATTTTCTGCCAAAAAAAATAATTTTCCAGTGTCAAACAGAAGCTGTTTAACAAACTATGTTATTATGTGAATAATTTAATAGGATAATTTCACAAACAAATATTAAAGTGTGTAGACTGTATCAGGTTCTAGAGTAGGGCTGGGAATCACTGGTTACCTCACAATACAATGCGATACATGGCTCTCAATACTGATGATATCGCGATACTGCGATAATTGGTAAAAATCCTCTGGAATAACAAACAATATATAGAACACATACTTTCTAGAAAAATATATCCCCATTTATTTTTTAGCTTGAAAACACTCATAATGAACAAATTGTGCCTAATTTTGTGCAACAAATAATAGACACCTGTGCAGCATTATTAAAATTTGTAATGGTTTGTCACCAATTAAATTTGAATCATCTGGAAAATTCTGTACTAACAATAGAAAACATGAATAGCATTGCCTCTACTTAGTGCAAAATTGTTGTGAAGAATAGAACAAAAATTTAATTATTCAAGTAGTGACTCTTCAAACGAAAATAAAAGATCAATACTTGGTGCGAACCCATCAAGAATCAATCGCAGGACTAAATATCGCGATATATAGCAATATCGATATTTTTGGCACACTCCTTTTCTGGAGCATTTACTTTTGATAAATATAAATCTTAAAAATGTATCTACATAATTTAGATTAACATAGTATTTTTCTATAAATATAATATCTAAAGGTGTGACACTATGTGAAAAAAATCAAAATTTAATTTAATCAAAAGAATTGGAAAAAAAAATCATGAATTGAATCGATTTAAGCCCTGGAGAATCGAATTGAATCGATTCTGGAAATGATTGGTGATATCCAGCCTTACAAAAGAGCACAACTTAACCCTTTATTACCGGAGATGTCAACAGTGGCAGGAAATAACACACCCTATGAACGTGAAAGTGTTTTTTTAAAGGTATTTTAGGTCAAATTTGTTTCCGTTGTTCACCTCATCCTAAAAGACATCTGTTGCAAGCTTTTCCGCTTTTATGCTGCTTGCCAAGAGACACCAGAGAAAAAAATCCCTGCAAAAGTTCTTGTCAACAATCCCCAAGTGATGCACTGCCAACATGGGTAGTCAAATGTGCATGC
>NW_023420508.1:1749-1937 GCF_002922805.2 Oryzias melastigma
TGGCAACGCGGTATTGAAGGAGCAATGTTGATGCTGCGGTTTAATGTGCTTTTTTTTTTTTCCACGTTTCTTTTCCTCCGTGTTATCAGTCCCCTTCGGCGCCAATCTGCTCAGTGACCCGTAGACTAATAGTCCAATTCTGCTGAGCGCAGGTGGACACAGTCAGTTTGGCTGTTACAACTTCACCT
>NW_023420509.1:0-1937 GCF_002922805.2 Oryzias melastigma
CGACTACAAGTGGCTGAAATGAGTTTTCTCCGCAGGGTGGCTGGGTGCTCCCTTAGAGATAGGGTGAGAAGCTCAGTCACCCGGAGAGAGCTCGGAGTAGAGCCGCTTCTCCTCCGCATCAAGTGAAGCCAGTTGAGGTGGCTCGGGCATCTGATCCGGATGCCTCCTGGACGCCTCCCTGGTGAGGTGTTCCGGGCATGTCCAACTGGGCGGAGGCCCCGGGGAAGACCCTGGACACGCTGGAGAGACTATGTTTCTCGGCTGGCCTGGGAACGCCTCTCTGAGCTGGAGGAAGTGGCCGGGGAGAGGGAAGTCTGGGCATCTTTGCTCAGACTGCTGCCCCCGCGACCCGGTTCCGGATGAAGCAGAGGAAGATGGATGGTGTCTTCCATTCATTGGAGGTGTGGGGTGCTCGCGCGCGCTGGCTGCATCAGTGCGCATTGGGGGGAGGGTTGCTGCTTTCCATGGGGGTTCTATAAAAAACATGCGTAGCAGAATATCGGACTTCTATCGCGTTTACATGGACTGGAATGCACGCCAACACAGCCGGCGTGTGAACCTTAAAATTCACAGACATGCACGCGCAGGTGCGAGCCAAGCTCAGGATCACATGATTGACAGGCGGGTGCAGCGGATCGCCGCGCGGGAGCGGGCTACAGGTTTGCGCCTCGTAGCTTGAGGAGCTCTGATTTAACAGGAACAACCAGCACGTCAAAAAATGTATTCCTCGACATCTGTCTCTCATTCATTCTGAGAGAGACATCCACAGACGGAGCTGGTAGCTCCGAAACACCTTCTTTTTTTTGCCAAGACGCGAGCAGCAATTTCACTGCGCGGGGCACGCGAATCGCGTTTGGTGCTTCGTGACTCCTCCTCCGCCCAGCTGATTGGAGGAATAAATGAGTAAGCGAGGCACTGGACAGCCTGCCGATGTCCCGCCTCCAGAGCCATATACCTCACTGTGATTGGTTCGTTCAGCTCTGCACACAGCAAGTGTCATTCATATAAACCTTGCGGGCCGCACTAACATTAATCTTTCATGTTAAGACGTGGGCCGCAAATTATCATCAGATGGCCCGCGGGCCACAGATGGCCCGCGGGCTGCGAGTTTGAGACCCCTGCTCTACTGGGATTGTTATTGCTCCTTTAAAACATGGGGCAGTTTGCGAACACATGTTTCACGAAACCATGAAACTTGTAAAGAAACTATGTTCACAGAAGTCTTGTCTTTTAAGTGTCCATGCTGCTTTCTGAGCACCATATCTACAGAAAGAGAATACTTTGAGCACATAACTCACCATTTAAAAAAACAAGAAACAGTTTCTTGTGTTTTTGAAAACTGCTCTTTCAAAACAAACATTCATGGAACATTTGCCTCTCACAAGAGTCGGAAGCACACTCCTCATTCAATAGATGATTTCAAGTCTGATCTTTTGCTGAAAGCTAGTAAAACTTTGGTGGAAGGGGATGATCTTGATTGGGAAAGAGAGGCTCAGGAAGAGTTCAGGGAAGATCCAAAAGACAATGATGTTGAAGACTTGCCTAACTTGATTGAGAAGAATCTTTCCCACCTGTTGTTGAAATTGGAAAGTAAATTCAATGTACCACAAAAGTGTATTGATGAGTTAGTGGAAGAATTGCACTTCATTTCTTCATCAGCATCAGGTCCCATCTTAAAATAAGTTTTAGAGTCAAGCTTAAGGTAGCACAGTTGTCAGGTTGATTACTTAATAATATCTGAAATGGTGACAAACCTATGTGAGAGCAATCCCATTACCTTTGCTTTAAGACGTAATGGCCCTCTGTCTACCTCCTACAAAAGAAGGGAATATTTCAAAGAGCATTTTTCAATGGTGAAACCCATACAGTACTTGCTTGATGCCAGGGAGCAGAAAAGTTTTCAATATAACCCTATCTTGAAGACATTACATGAAATT
>NW_023420510.1:0-1937 GCF_002922805.2 Oryzias melastigma
AAATCATCAAATCAAATCAAGTCATGTCAAGTCAAGTCAAGTCAAATCAAATCAAATCAAATCAAATCAAGTCAAATCAAATCAAATCAAATCAAGTCATGTCAAATCAAATCAAATCAAATCAAGTCAAATCAAATCAAGTCATGTCAAGTCAAGTCAAGTCAAGTCAAGCCAAGTCAAATCAAATCAAATCAAATCAAATCAAATCAAATCAAGTCAAGTCAAGTCCAGTTTTGTCCAGTCCAATCAAATCAAATTAAATAAAAAATATTCAAATAATTTAGAATTAAATCAAATCAAATCGAGTTGAATCAAATCAGCACATCAAATCAAATCAAATCAAGTCATGTCGAATTAAATCAAGTCTATTCAAATCCTTTTGAATCAAATCAAATCGAGTTGAATCAAATCAGCAAATCAAATCAGATCAAATCATTTCATGTCATGTCATGTCAAGTAAAGTCAGGTCAGAGGAAATTGAATCAAGTCAAATCAAATAAAACCAAGTATATTCAAATAATCCAATAAAATCAAATGTAGTTGAATCAAGCAAAGCTCCTCTGTATTTTCTCAAAGACTGTTTTCGAGGAAGGTTTTTAATTATTGATGAACTCCAACATTTTATAGCGTATTTCCACAGAACTCTCTGTCCTCTTTGGTAAAAGTTTGTCCTTTTGTTGGAAAGGTCGATGCTGCATCTGAGATTTTCTGTCCACTTACCAACAAGCTTCAGGCTGTGTTCTGTCAGAAAAAATAAAAAGATTTCTGTTTTTTTCTGTAAACACCTATTTAAAAGAATATTAGAGTGAAAGCTTTATTGATATTAATCTGTCAAGACTTAAAACCATTTTACATCAGGATTTGTTTATCAATTAATACAATTGACAGATATTTTCTGCATATTTTCAAAGGTTTGATGAGAATTGATTAAGATGATTCAGGAAAGGAACTAATACATTTTCTGCAGACGACACAGTTCTTTTACCATAAAAAACTAGAAATTGCTCTTACACAGATCCGAGCAGCACTTCCTCTCCAGCTCTCAGCGTCTCACACCTAATTGGGCCACCGTCTGAAAGTGAACCACTTTCATTATACAAATGTGAGTGCCTGCTGGTGGAGTGTAGGCAGAGCGAGGCCTTGGAGGAGGTGTGAGGGGCTGCGAGTCGTGGTAACAGTGTGCTAATGAGGCGTCCGCATAGAAACAGGCTCCTCAGTCTGTTTGAAGGAAGAAGACCACATACACAAAAATGAATTTTCTCAATCACATTTATTACTAAATGATATTTTTATTTGTTTTCCTCAGAAGAATACACATCAATATGTTTATAAATAATTCTATAATGCTTTTTAAAGTTATTCAGAGTGTATATTGTGGATGCTTACAATTTTTTTCTTTTTGATTGAAATTCCTGAGTTTGTAAAAGTTTAGTTTAAATATACAGTACATATATTTAATTTTCTCATGAATAAAAATCAAACTCTAATTGACAATCATTATGAATCATGAACGTGGACTGTTGGTAAAAGTGCAAACATGTTGATTTATATCAATTTTATATCAATTAGGAGCAACGATAATGTCAAGAAGATTGCATTATTTTCTTTTATTTATTCATTTTAGAATTAATTTGTAAATCGATATGTTAAATAGATTTGACTGCAGGGCATTTGAGTCTCTCCAACTTCTTTCTGAATCTTTTCTCACAATGGAATTGAATAGAAACTCATTATCAATGCAAGTCCAGTATTTTTTAAATTTTTTGTCATTTTTATTGTGTTTTATTGCTTAAAATAAAGTAAAATAATTTACTTTTTACTTTTGTTGTATTTTTTATTTTGTTTTTATTGCTGAAATTACTTAAAATAAAATAAAATAAAATATTTTTTACTTTTATTGTCTTTTTTATGTTGTTTTTATTGGTAAAATTACTTAA
>NW_023420511.1:0-1937 GCF_002922805.2 Oryzias melastigma
TAGGAAGTAAGCCTATTTTGTTGAATTGCTAATCTACTATTTAAACGAAGTCCACGTGGAGGAAGAGGTTACTGAAGGCCATCAGAAACCTCAAGATGTTTTATTAAAATCCATCTCCAAATATCTTTTAATTTACTATAAAAGTGTTATCTTTAATCATCATTATGACATCTTTTGGCAGTCATTTTCAAGGATGTAGTTTCTGCAGAGCAGCAGTATTAGAAATTTTCCTTTGAGTCGGCCGCTGACTTCCCTTCGATCACACTCTCTCCGACTGACTTACAGCCCTTCACAAGCCCAATTTAACATTAACGGAGTAACAAAAATGGGGAATAAGAACTGAGTGGTGAGCCAGAATATAAACAGTACGCTGATGAGGATGAAGACCAGCTGGTGAAGACAGGAGCGGAAGTGCACAGAGGCCATCAGTACTCTGGAGAGGGCTCCCTCTGATGGTCGGAGGAGGACATGGCATGTTGAACCCTGACAGTCTGAAAAGATAATGGGATAATGTTTGCAATAATTTTGAGACTCTTCAAATCTCTGTTACATGTTTTTACTGAAATATTCGGTTGTTTTCCTATATGGATGACTAAGAGTCTTTCTATTGACCCACCAGTGCCTGTATTGGTGAACTTCAAGTCATTAATTTTAGTTTATTTTATGGTGGATCAGCTGTCGTGGACCTCGCCTCTGGCTCATCTAGTGCTCACAGCTGTCCCCCTGCGCCATCTGGAAGAAGCACACCTGATTTTTTTTTTGTTTAGAATCTTTTATTTTTTTTTTAGGAGTTTTTCCTTACCGAGACAGAGGGTCTAATTACAGGGATGCCTATTTCAGCTCAACCAATCAGCTATTGTCCATTTAATGATTGATTTGATGTTTTCGGAGAATTTGTGAAGCCCGTTGTTGTGTAATTGGGCTACATAAAAATAATTTAATTTAATTTAATTTATCCAGGCAGGACAGATTAAGAAAAACATTTTCATTTACAACTGTAGCCTGGCAAAACTCACTTCTCCAACCAAGAGAAAATGACAAATTCCAGCCCCCTCTTTGTTTTTACCTGCTGTGAGCGTTTCTTCCATTCATTGTCTGGAAATTGCCAATTGATCAATTACAATCTGCTGCAGTGAGACCTTTTGGAGCTGACACCTGAATGTGTCCCACAGAACCTTGTATACAAGAGATTGAGCCGCTCACTCAATACAAATATTAAAATTAAACCTCTGTCACAATGTTAAATACACATTTTATTTACAAATTTTGAAAAATAAGCAAGGTGAAATTATTTTTTGCTTTTTCTAAACAGGAAAGCATTGTTATACTTCTTCTTTTTATTTTATCAGAAAGAACAGTTTGTTTTATGTTACTTTTTTGCATAAAGTAAGATGAGACAGCAGGAGGAATGTGCTGCACCCTCATTGATTAAAACATTTCTTTTTTTTTTTGTATTGACCAACTGTTTCGACCGTGACAGATTTAGACCTCTATTTGATTTCAAGTTGAGTGAGTTAAACATATTTTATGTACTGGTGCCTCTTACATCAATTAATCTAAGTATTATAGAGGCACCTGAATGTTTTCTAAATTTTAAGTTGTTCTGGTGTTTTTGCTTTGTGTCTAAACTTCCTCCAATAGGATGTCCCTCTCTTCAAACAGTCTCTAAATAATATATTTTCTTTGGTTTGTGTGTGAAACACTGTCAAGATTGCTCTTCAAAAAAAGGAAACATATTTGTTTACTACAAAAATCCCTGACCTCGTCTGGAGCTCAACCAGTTACTGGCTCCTGTGATGTTTGCAAGATGAGATGATGTGTCTAAGCTCTGATATTATCTCTGCTCTGCAAAATTTAAGAAGGCAGATAACCTGGTCCTGCTGACTATTTGACTTGTTTTTCATATTTGTCTTTCGTGACTGTCAGCACGAGGAGAT
>NW_023420512.1:0-1936 GCF_002922805.2 Oryzias melastigma
TCTTATGCACAGTAGCCTATTTTCCTAGCAGCGTTTTGTCAGCGGAGACTAAGCTTCTTGGTTTGCAGGAATCCAACATTGACGGTGAGCATATTCCAAAGCCTTAACACATTGTGCATTATTAAGAAGCAGTCCCCATTTCACACTTTCAAGACTAGCCGATGCTCATTTACAGGCCACTTTGCCAGCAGATTCTCGTTGGCTCGGCTTAGCAAGGTCCACATATTTTTCTGCAAATATTATTGCTCTTAGAAGGAAACAGGCTGAATATTTTTAGCACTTTCGTGAAGCTGTTGTTAGTATTCAGTGGTTTAAGTAACATCTAACAGGTATTAATATTAACAGGATGTCTTTTAAGGAGGTGAAAGGAAAGCCAAAAACAGGTTTTTACTTAATTAAAATTGATTAATTCATTGAAATATTCACCAAAAACCTTACAATTTAGTGGAATTTTATTTAATTATTCAATATTTATTATTAGTTGGCTTCAACGTCTATCCATACAGGTTAGAAGAAATTCACTAGACATATCAGAGGAATCCCAACGTTCCTTATTAGTCTATAAAGTTCTACGATACGGAGTTACTCCAGATTTGAAACAAGGCAGCAGCTTGGATTCTACAATGAGAACGTCTGAATGGCAGTTGTAGATAAAGATCTGTGTGCAGTTTGTTTCTGTGTTCACTAAGCAGTCGCTAAAAAGCCCAGATCTGAGAGCGCTCTCAACAAGTGAACACATATGGAGCAGCTGGACTCATTTACATAACATGTAGGTGGAGGCTGCTCCTGGCAACTGCCTGAGTTTGGTCATTAAGTCCTCATAAATATGCAAATGTCGAGGAAGCTTGCGCTGAAAGCACCTCTCTTTTCATTTGTTAACATGTGTGCGGAGCATCTGCGAGCTCCAAAGGTTCCTGAAACGTCCAGGATGGAAGGACTCTCAGGCCTCGGCTCTGATAAGACCCGTTAGGGTTTGTGCTCACTTCAAACTTGTAGCATGGAAACAAAACTATGATTTAAATGCCATTCTTACACCTCAACTTGTTTAATATTGTAAACTCAGACGTCTTTGAGGTGTGGAGTTTAGAAACTGCAAGACTTGGTGTTTTAAGGATGAGCTGCTGATCACTGCTTATCCTCAGTGACATCACAATCTGGGACGATTTAAGACCGTGTCATACATGTGCGCATATTGCACTGATTAATATACATGGAAAAAGTGAAAAAAATCGTGGTCTTTTACGTGAAATTTTTCAGATGTATCCAGAATGAACCACGTTAAAACCCCGGAAGACGTACAAATAAACCACGCAAAGAACATGGAAACCCGCGCGTCATTGAATTTCTTAACTTTGACATTCAGAGGACTGAGCCCCAACACTATTCAGACCACAAATTAGACAATATTTTCACGGATTTGTCCAAACCGGACCAAAGCTGGCATTTTGAAGCTTCCAATTTCTAAAAATTTATTTCATTTATTGGTTTATTTCTCAGGGACAGTACACATTAAAAGCACAACTGCAATTAAGGTAGATGGTATTTGTCATCTGTAGGCCCTGGACAGATGTTTAAAATGTCAACCTAAACCATTAAGTTAATAATAAAAAGCACAAAAAAATAGGTAAAACAATCATAGTACATACAAACATTAATAAAATGCACAAATTACGAGACCATAAAATTGATACAAAAATGTGATCAAATGTGATTTGAATTTCAAAATCAAATACTACTACATGGAATGTAGTTTAAAAAATACTAAACATATTAGTAGATTTTTATTAATAGTGCTGTCATGCGATCATTTTTTGTGTGATTAATTAATCGTGACCTGTAATTAATTAATCAATTTTAATTTGATTAATTTTAAACCTAACAATCGCTGTTGAAAGCCTAATTTTGAGGTATTTTATTTAAGTTTGTGACAATAAAC
>NW_023420513.1:0-1936 GCF_002922805.2 Oryzias melastigma
AACCTTAACCCCCTTACGAGTGGCACCCTTTCTTAACCCCAACCCCTAACCCAAACCCTAACCCTAACCCTAACCATTCTGGCTCTGTTCTTCGAAGAGAAAGCAGCTCTCTCAGAACTGATCACCCAGCCTATACAAACAGCGTGCTACACAGGCCTGAAGAAGACCTTATACAGGTCGAAACGTTGCCGCCGCTGTAGCACGCACCCTTGATTTTTTGGATCCTCTTTCTTTCCTTTTTTTCAATTTTTCGCTGATTTTTCGCCCCTTAGGGTAGTTTTTCGTTCTATAATTATACGCCTTTGGTTTTTTGTTTAATACATATACACAAACTAAAAAAAGTACAAATTTATTAAAATATAATAACAAAGGCGACATCAAGACTCACACACAAAAAATTAAAAAACAGAAACATGGATGGGGAATGGATACTTGTCCCTCCACGAAGGGGAAGGAAACGTCCCTTCCACCCACCCTCGAGGGGACGGAATTATGATAGCCACCCAGGGATGGACCGCGCACTGCCCAGCTTCCGCGGAAGGGGGACTGTAACCCACCCACCTAACCCTAACCCACTACCAATTCACCTCTGGTACTGGTTAGGGTCTGGTTCCACGTACGGTCCCAGGTTAAGGTACCGGTACCAGCTTTGGATACCGCATCTGGTACCATGGAGATGTGGAGGAGGATGTATCCAGTGAACATTTCAATGTGGGCCCCCTTTGGTTTGGGCTGAATTAGTGGGCCTAGGGTGGGTTTGAGCGCGGGTTCCTTGGTGGCCCCACCTGTGTTTGCTCACACTGGCGTAAGTGAGACTCAGTGACCTCATTTGGTCTGAGTATTTCAGCAGTTTCTGCATGACGACGGTATTGATGCCCGGCCCGCCAGATCCCCAGACCTGAATCCAAGCGAGCACATCTGAGACGTCCTGTCTCGGTCCATCCACCAACGCCACAGACCGTTCAGGAGTTGGCGGATGCTTTGGTCCAGGTGTGAAGAGATCACCCGCCGCCTCATCAGAAGTAGACCCAGGTGTTGTAGGGAAGTCATGTGGTCAAATGGAGGCCACACCCACTACTGAGGCTCATATTGACATGACATTAAAATTGGATCAGCCTGTAGCATTTTTTATTTTGAAAATTATTCCACATCCAGACCTCCATAAAGGCTAATACATTTAATGACCATCCATATTTATGTAGTTGTGTTGTTAGCATGTACAGAATAAAACCTTTAAAAAGAACATTTCACTCGTTCAGGAATAGGATGTGTGTTTTCATAGTGTTCCCTTTATTTTCTTGAGCAGTGTAGCTTATCAAACTCGTAGGAAATTACCATTGCTGACAAACTGATTTAGTTTAGAGTCAAATGTTCACTAATTCAAATTAGAATTTGATTAAATATCAATTAGAAAAATTAAAATTCATTTTGCTTGGTTAATAATAGCAGTAGTCATTTTATCTGAATAAAGGTTTTTTTAACCAACAAACGTATAATTTTTTTGTATAGGTTTTAATGAAAAACTAATTTGACTGTGTGAAAATTGTAAAAGGTAAACAGAATTTATTGTGAAAGCTTTTGCTTTGATAGCAGTAAAATGAGATAATTTTTCACCAACATTTTTCATTTTTTTTATTTTATTTTTTATTTTTTTTCATTGTTCACGTCATCCTGTTATAATTTGCTCAATAGGTGAAAATCCTCTGACGGTGCAGTTTAGTATTTTTCAAGGAAAGAAAATGTGTGCATTAGTGTTATTTTTATCCAGCATGTCACACTTTAAGTTCTGCAGAATTCATCAGAAATGAGAAGAAGGTTGAACCTAATAAGTTTTGACACCCGACTTTGTAACCACGGGGTTATTCTAAAACTGCCCCCTGGAAGTACCGGAACACTCCCCAAACCAGAAAAACTTGCTCTTACAGCATATTCAGTG
>NW_023420514.1:0-258 GCF_002922805.2 Oryzias melastigma
AATCAGAGTTTTAAGGTAAACATATATTTTTTCTTGATTTTTCTTTACCCCTGGAGAACATAAGAACAATTTTCCTCTTAGTTTTACTAGTAATTTGACTTTCTTTTTTAATTTCTTTGTATTCTTCCTTATCTTATTATCATTCCAAAATTAAATTAGTAGATAGCGTTATCGCAAGAAAACTATCTCGTTATCCTGAGGAAAAAAACGTTTTCTCATGATAATGTGATAGTAGATGTTATCACAAGAAGAGAGGTT
>NW_023420514.1:735-1935 GCF_002922805.2 Oryzias melastigma
TTTATGTTTAAGATGTTCAAGATTTTTTAAAAATCTAGAAAAAAAAAACACTTCCAGACATAAAATAAATAAATAAATTATGAACAGACTTGAAGACACAAGACTGGTCAGATATCATTTGCTTCCGATTTACATTTTTGACCAAAACATTTTTAAGCAATTATCTTTTTTCAAATCAATGATTAATCCATAAAAATACAAAAATTGCACCAAACATTATCAATAGAAAAATGATGAAAATCTGTAAAATTTAACCTCGTAGGACTTTTTGATGTAAATATGCAATAAAGCACTTTGCAGTAAACCACAGGCTCCAACATTCCCACAATTTAGCATCAGCATAAAAGAAAAACATACATGATTTTTTTTTTCCATTGCTGGAAACAATTCAGGGGTTAATACAATTCAATTTTCATTGATTTTTAAATGGATTTAACCACTTAGAAGTTTCAAATTTCCTTATGATCCTGAATAAACTCACCCAGTGACAAGGAAAAGCACCTTTTTATAGATATAGCAATACTTTCATTGCAAACAAAAAAGTTTTGTTATAATTGTGCTACAATGTTTGCTACTTAAAATGGCACAAAACTTCTGAATCACAGAAACTGAAACACTTCAGGAGGATTTATCTTGAATTCTCCGCTGTCGATCTGAATCAAGGACAAAAAGCAGCTCCGTGTCAGTTGTTGTTGCATTCTTAAGAGCGTCTTCCATGACTGCAGGAAGGTGCGAGGGTCTTTAAATAGTCTGTTCCCAGGGGTTTAATGTCATTTAATCCGTAAAAAGCTTAAAAAAGACAGCTAAGCCTCCACAACAGATTCTTTAGATCAGTTGTTCTCAAACAGGGCGCTTGATGGCACTCCAGGGGGGGGTCATTAACACTTTTTTTATTTTCAATTGATAAATAAATCTTAAAATTGTTAATTAAGACAATATTTTTTTTTAAATACGTAGTACTCAACAGACTATTGAGTGTATTTTAAATCTGGTAATATTAAAAATTCTAACTTTGAAGTACTAGATTTGATTATTTTCAGAATCAGTGGTGTCTATTTAGAGCGAAAAAATGTGTTATTTTTTTATTATTTGTTTTTTAAATAATTTTCAAAATGTATCTGAATAATTTAAGATATATCATATCATCAAAGTAACAATAAAGTAATATATCAAATAAATAAAAATTAAATATATATATAT
>NW_023420515.1:0-1935 GCF_002922805.2 Oryzias melastigma
TGGAGTGGGACTTCAAGCTAGCCTTCATGTACAATTGTAAGTACCCCTCTAATGTTAGCTTGGAGGTGTAGGTCGCTGTAATCTAGTGGGAAAGCGTATAAACAAAGGGTTGATGGGATATCAGTGCAGGCTTACTCCCTATTAAGAGTCCCGCCCACAACTCTGAGGTGAATTTTTAATGAACTGCAGAAATTATGTCCTAGAAAACCACACAGGCTAAAAACAACATAAATTAAATTAAAAGATCACTAGAAACGCTTGGAAAATAGATGTTTGGAGTGATAGTTAATCTGCAACACAGCAGTAAATGTTTATTCTAAGAAGTTACTGAGATATATTGTTTTTTTTTTAGTTTATTTAGTCCATAGAGTGACTGGTATTTCAATAAAACAAAACTTGGCATTCAGTGGCATTCAGCAGCTGAAGTCAGGCGTGTCTGACCAACACTGGCAGATTGTTAGCTTTATCAGTGAATGATTCCGGAGCATGTGAGCTCTGACGCGACTCACAGATGTTGTCCCGGTTCTGCAGCGTGTATTTATCAGGAAGACCCGGGATCCTCAGGTCCTTCTGCGCTCGCAGCCCTTCAAGCTCATACTTCACGATGTACTCCCGCTCTGCCAGAGTCAGAAACGCCTCCATGTCGTCTGTCGCGCACATGAACAAAGGCGTGAACGTGCTGCCATATGAAAATAAAATGATTATGAAGCCCGATCGTGAATTCACTTGAATTTCTGAAGTTGTCTCTGTCGTTGTAGGAGAAGGCCTCCATCTCTCCGGTGTGGTAAACCTTACAAAGGCCCAACTCCTCCGTGGCTCGCAGTAACGTGCAACGAGGCGCTGACACCACGATGATGCTGCCTCGTGCGTCTTCGCCTGGATGGGCCAATAATGCAGCACCTGGAAACAGGGAGGATACAGATGATAAACAGCTTTAACAGAAAAATAGAACTTAAACCAGAAAAAACAGTGTTACTGAATTATGAAAGGAGTTCCACAAGTCACAGTTTTTGGACCCTCCTGATTTTAATATCGGCAAGGTCCAGATGTTTTCCTGAATGCTTTTTCTTTTAACTGCTGAACAGGCTTCTCTCTCTTCTGAGTCACGCTGTGCTCCACGCGCCCCAGACAGAGCCAAATGCTCCCTTTTAGTGAAACAAATAAAAAAAAAAAAAAAACATACTTGTTCTCATTCATCGCCGTGTTTTTAATGACTTATCGTGAGAGTTGCTTTATTGCAAAATTCAGATTTAATGGAAACAGTGTGATTTCGAAACTGTTTTTTCAAAATTCCTAGAATTTCAAAAAAGTTTTGCGCAAATGTGTAATGGAAACGCAGCTACTGTCATGAGGAGTTCTTTCTAATGAATATGTTACATTGAGCAATGTTTGCCCCTCCTCCTTTGCCCTCACCTGGTTGCCACAGCTGCATTACATTTGTCATTAGTCCTCAGGTATTTAAGTAATTGTCTTTTCATTTTTTTAGTGTCATGGAGTCTTGTGTTCCAGCTATGTCCTTTGGCCTTCTCTTATGGTTACATTTTGTTATTAAATATCATTTTAATATGCAATCTGGATTCGAGTCCTTCCTGCTCCTGAGGTTCCGTTTTGCCGCCCAACTCTTTCTGGAAGAGGCTGTTCTCAGTTTGTGACATCAGGTTGTGAGAACCCGCTCATTCTCATGGGTATGGGAGGGGCTTGTGCTCAAAGGTTTTTAGAGGAATACTCAGAAAATCCCCTTTTAAAGAGTGAGGAACAAAAAGTGCATAGTTACTTATTATTAGTTCTATGTTCTGTTAAACCTGTCACACCTAGTTTCAGTTTGAATGTTTCTTGTCGATCACTCCTCAGTGCATGAGTGCAGAGTTTCAACTCGCTTTCTCTTTTGCAATGTTGTTGCTGCTCATAACATTTTACTTTGTCATCTTTCTCCGT
>NW_023420516.1:0-1935 GCF_002922805.2 Oryzias melastigma
TGATCTTTGGATGAAACCTGAAGACCTGCAGATAGGCATAAAAAATGAACACTGTGGGTCTCAGGTTAGAACAGAGACCGTCTCTCACTCTGAGTTTGAAGGTTCAGTTCTGAAGTTTGGATTCTTGTCTTTGGACCATTCACTCTGCATGGACTCACAGCTGGATGCTGAAGACTGAACTTCCTGTGGGATCAGCTGACCTCTGCAAAACAAACAAAGGAGAGCTTTGAAGGATCTGCTGTATTTGAAGGAAAACAGAGAATCTCTGAAAGACCAGAGGATGTGATGTGTGGTTTTAATGGGAAACTAGGAACGTTCCAAGTCAGAGGCCATAATTCTCCACCCAAAAGAAGAAGTTTGTCCTCTCTGGGTAGGTAAGGAGCTCCCATGCCAATTGAAGGAGCTTAAGTATCTTCGGGTTAATCCAAATCAGGGGATTTTAAATTCAATTTTCTTTTTTGAGACTTTTTCAGCATCTCCCTGTGGAATTCAACTGAATTTTGATCAACAATGAAAGCTCGATGGTGCTTTGGGTTTTTCAATGATACTTTGGACCAAGTCCTTTTATAATGTTGGCTGATTCTGTTCCAATAGGGAAGGTGAGTGTGAAGGTTCTTCTAGAAGTTTCTACGGTCATCTGAGTATCACATCCAGTGTTAAAAGCTGAGAGAGTTCAAGGTGATCTATGTGCCGACTGCTTCAACTGGACCAAAACATTTTGGAACTAGACATCTCCAAACACCTGGAAAGATGATCAGAATGGTTGGCTAATGTTACTTGATTGGACCAGCTACAATCACCAAATGTTCTCAGATGACAAACTATCACCTATTTTTGTAATAGTTGCACTATTCTATTATTGAAGATGTTTCACCTCTTCTCCAAAAGACTCTCCATTCTTAATTTCAAAAACTCTTTTTTTTTTTAAGAAAACCTCTTCTGTCGCTTTCTTCCCTCTCAGAATTTTTTGGGAGTAAACTGAAACAATATTTGGTAGTAGATGTTAAACATCTTTTATTAAAGATAAATCAAGTTCTGTACGTGCCTTGTCTTTCTTCCAGGAGTAAACTCGAAGTATCAGTCAACTTTATTGAGTCACTATCAAGAAAACACCAGCACCAGATGTGAACTTTGGATGAAACCTTAAGACCTGCAGAGCAGCATAACGAGGAGGTCCTGCAGCTCAGGTAGGAACAGGACCATCTCTTACTCTGAGTTTGAAGGTTCAGTTCTGAAGTTTGGATTCTTGTCTTTGGACCAGTCACTCTGTATGGACTCACAGCTGGATGCTGAAGATGGAACTCCCTGTGTGATAAGCCGATCTCTGCAAAACAAACAAAGGAGAGCTTTGAAGGATCTGCTGTATCTTAAGGAAAACAAAGAAGCTCTGAAAGAACAGATGATGTGATGTGTGGTTTGTTTGGTACAACAGCTTTAACTAGCAATAGATTTTAGTTTAACTAGTGGGACAGTAAACTATGAAAACAATCTGCATTACCTCTACTGCATAGTTCTGATGATTCATTTTGATCAATTCAAACTTGTTTTTTAATTAAGAGCAAGCTTCAAGAACTATAGGAACACAATAGTTAGTAAGTGTGACATCATCCATACAAAATGTTTTAGTTATGTCTCCAAACAAATAAAGTCGATTTAGTCTCCACCATAATGGAGCCACACAACATCAGAGAGCAGTGATTGGTCCAACTCTTTTTTCATTTTTTTCTGATTCTTTCGATCCAGTCTATTTAATTTGATTCACTTACATTTTGAGTTTAAACAGTTTACACATTTATACACATTTGTTTAGAAATACATTAATAATCCATATGTATGATGTGAAGATATTCATATTAATCTGACACAGTTCACATACTGTAGAATGCATTCGTGAAAGGATAATGAGATTGTTAATAACATACAGATTGGTCAATT
>NW_023420517.1:0-1935 GCF_002922805.2 Oryzias melastigma
CAAATCATAAAAAAGACCAATTTAAAAAAAAAATCTCCACATATGAAGCAAAAAAATGGTTGTGTTTACTGATGGTACACAACGCTCTTTCGTAATGTTTGGTTGGGTGTTAGTATGAATACGCTTGCATGACTAGCATCGCTAACATGTAGCAATCTCAGAATGTGTTTTTTTAATGTTATTAACAAGTCTGGGAGTTAGCATAGTCCCAACAGTATTTGGTTCCAGTCTTTCAGGTTGTTTTTTTACGTGTTGCTGACACAGGTTTTGTGAATACGTGGCTAACACTTCTAAGGTAGCTAACGTTTTGGATGTCACAAGTTCTAGAGTTACTGTGAACGCAGTTAATACATTCTGTCTCACTGACAGATTTATCTCAGACTCTTCTTTCTACCTTAATGGGTCTCATAGTGCAGTGCGCCTTATATATGACATGTTAAAAAGTAGACCAAAGTCCGATTTGCTCTATAGTGTGGAAAATATGGTATTTTATAGAAAAAAAATGTTCTTGCATGCTACTTTTTAGTAATTATTTTCAATATAAAGCTTCTTAACAAAGTTCCAACTCATGCACAATGGTGACATACTAGCTACAAAAGAGTATTCTTTATGGTAAATTTACTTCTCTATTTCAAGAAAAGTTCAACACATTCTCATCCTCAACTCGTCAGATATAGACAGTTGGCTAAGGCTCCCTCCTCGCCAATTTTTAGTGTTCTGGGTGTCCCCAAGTCGTCGCTTTTTTGACGTGCTGCCTGTTTGTAGAATCAAGGGTCTGCAACCCTCGAGACGGGGTACCGGATATAGTACAGGATGCAGTAAAGGATGCTTTACCGGATGACACTGGTCCTTGGGATGCGTTCAGAACAAGTACTCTAACCCAGTACCGGTACCCTAACCTTTACCCAGTACTGGTTTGCGTCCAGTTCGCGCCCCGTACAAAGTCTGGTACCGGTTTGGGACCAATGCCGCATATGGTCTGTTGTCGTGTTAGGGTACTGGTACTGGGTTTGGGTACCAGTGCGCTACGCGTCTTGGTACGTGACTTATTCCGGTTTGCGGCCAGGAGGTTGGGGACCCATGATGTAATGAGAACAGTCAGCACGTCAAAAAAACAACAAGTTGGGGGCACCCAAAACATGAAAAGTGACGCAGAGAGGTAGAGAGGTTCTTAACCAAACGTCAACATGTGATGATTTCGGAGTGAGAATGTGTTGAAGAAGTCAAGTCTCACTTTGACATGCAATTGCTACTTAGAAAGCAACTGATGCAGAAAAAAAAGATGGCGAGGACAATGTATTGAGCTTATATAAGACAAATTCATCGCCACTTTAAAAAACAGAAATGCTAACTTACATAATACATCATGCTTGACAGAAGCCTCGAATTGACTAGATAGTTTGCATGACACCTTATTCATTGCAACACAGTAGCGTCTATTTGGAAAAAGGATCATTACTAAACACTGGGATGGCAATTAGACTCTAGAAATCGTTTCTAGTGTCCAGGGGCTTCACACGTGTTGTGTATCTGACTTTGTGAAATAAGGAGTTTCACTGACCTCAAAAGAGGCGAAGATGGCGATGGCGCCAATAAACTGGTACACCATCTGTCCATTTCAAGATTGGACAAAGTATCTTAATTTTCAGCATCAGCTCGTTTAAATTAGTTTAAATTCAACCCTCAACTCAAACTGTTAAAAAAAAAAAAAAAAAATGAACGTCTTAGGATTGGAATAGCATGTCAAAGTATACAGCAAATGAGTCCCGTCTCATTTTAAAGGTCGGTCTAAAAGATGTTAATAAAACAAGGAAGAAACTTAACTTTCATCTGAAGTGTTTGTAAACACAATAAGTCGACTTCACGTCTACTGTTTCTGAAGAAAAGTCCCGGAAACAAGTCTGCTTCATTTATTTGGAAGCCATCAATAAAAGT
>NW_023420518.1:0-1934 GCF_002922805.2 Oryzias melastigma
AAACCTTAAAGCCATCAGAGATTGTTTTTAAGCCTATGAGGAGTTCACTGACCGCACTGTAATGCTAGTGACAGAAAGTAAAACACATCAAATTGGGGTCATTTCAATAAATGGAAAAGTACAAATCCTCTTTTTTTTTTTTCTTTTTTTAAGGGATAGATAAAACCTTGAAAAAACGTGAAAATTCTTCCGGATTTGTATCAGGAAAATTTAGCTGATTCTACAATTATTATGATGCATTAAAAGTGTTTCAGGTTATTTTAAAATGTCCTTTTATCTATCCATCATTACCACAACACCTCCTGTTAGCACAGAGGTCAGCATCCTGCGGCTCCAGACCCACATGTGGCTCTTTTATCTGCCCTTGGTGGCTTTCCGGGTGAAGAAAAATGATATGGTAGTTTTAAAAAATTTGGAGATTGGCTAATATTTTAGCAACATGCTAACATTTTTGCCTAATTTGTTATCTGCTGGGGTTTTTAGGATAATTTAGAGTTTAGCTTCTATTTTAGCAACAGACAAACATTTTTGACTAAATTAGTTTACAGAGGAATTCTATGCTAATAATTGCTAATAATTTAGCAACATGCAGATTTTTTCGGTTAATTTGTTATCTCCTGAAGTTTTTTTGTTTTGTTTGGGGAGGTAATTTAGAATTTAGCTTCTATTTTAGAACAAAGCGGACTTTTTTGAGTAATTTAGTTTACTTAGGAGTTTTAGATCTTTTAGGAGTTCAGCTGGTAATTGAGCAATGTGCTAACATGTTTGGCTAATATGTTATCTACTTGAGTTTTTAGGCTAATTTAGAGTTTAGCTTCTATTTTAGCAACATGCTAACATTTTTAGCTGATTTAATTTACTGAGGAATTTTCTGCTAATTTGCGGTTTAGCTAATAATTTAGCAACATGCAGATGTTTTTGGCTAATATGTTATCTACTGAAGTTTTTGGGGGATAATTTAGAATTTAGTTTCTATTTTAGAACCAGGCTGTCTTTTTTGAGTAATTTAGTTTACTTAGGAATTTTAGGTCATTTAGGAGTCCAGCTAGTACTTGAGCAATGGACTAGCTTTTTGTGGCTAATTTGGCCTCTAATTAAATGTTTTATGCTAATTTGGAGTTAAGCTAATATTTTAGCAATATGCTAACATTTTTGGCTAATTTGTTATCTACTTGAGTTTTTAGGCTAATTTAGAGTTTAGCTTTCATTTTAGCAACATGCTAACATTTTTTGTCTGATTTAATTTACTGAGGAATTTTATGCTAATTTGGAGTTCAGCTAGTAATTAGCCAACAAGCTAGCTTTTTCGCTAATTTGGCATCTACTAAAGGTAAAAGGTAAAAAGGTTTAAAAAAAGATCCCATTTTGGAAAATGCTAGTTTCTTTTTATATTTTTGCTTTTGTTTGTGCTAAAAAATAGACATAATGATAATTCATGTTTATTAAAAAAGAAAGATCACCATAAATGCAAATCCAAATTTCTTAAATGCTTAAGTAAGACTATATGACTCCTGTAGGTTTTGATCAGTAGATAACAAGCCCGAATGGCTCTTGCTATTAAAGGTTGGCCATCTCTTTATTAGCATACAAAACAAAGGTATGTTCACAGGTTTGTTAAATCTTTTAATAAGGTGCAGATAAATATATTGATTAGAAAAACACAGTCAAGTCTCCTGTGTCTGGTTGCCATGGTTACAGCTCAGCATCACCACGGGAAGCTGGATGCTCAAACTGTCAGAAAATACGTCATCTAAATCCATAATCATTTTAGAAAAGATTGAATGAAAAAGTAGAATCTCAATTTGCTGAAGTCCAGAACATTCTGCTGATTAAATGTCTTTGTGATGGATCTTACTTCCAGTATGGAGAAATACGGCTTTTGTTTTTCAGTAGTTCAGTTTCACAACTATTGCATTAGTCTATAATTAATTTAC
>NW_023420519.1:0-1753 GCF_002922805.2 Oryzias melastigma
AATTAATTATTATTATTATTTTGCCAATTTATCCTTTACTGATTTTTTTATGTTTATTTGGAGTTTAGCTAATATTTTAGCAATATGCTAACGTTTTTTTTTGGCTAGTTTGTTATCTACTGGGATTTTTAGGCTAATTTAGAGTTTAGCTTCTATTTTAGCACCAGGCTAACATTTTTAACTAATTTAGTTTACTGAGGAATTTTAGGCTATTTTAGAGTTTAGATAGTAATCAAGCAACAAGGTTCCTTTTAGGCTAATTTGTCATCTACTAAGGTAAAAGGTAAAATAGTAAAAAAAATATACATAATTTATATTTAGAGAAAAAAAGAAGGTAATGAATGCACATTTTTTAAAGGCTAAAGTAAATCTTTGCGGCTCCTTTTAGATTTTGATCCGTAGAAAATGATCCCAAAGAGCTTTTTTACAGTTAAAGGTTGCTGACCCCTGTACTAGAGCCATAAAGACTTGTTTTGAAAAGTTTAGGGAATTTCCTGCCCCTTTCACAGGGCTTTAAGACCTTTTGGTTGTTTTAATGGCGTAGAATTTGGCTGAATTTGCAAGTAACTGTGATCAACTTCAACATTTAGTTATTCCTAACTTTTACTGATTCAGGACTCGGAAACTATCTTAAAAAACAGTTTCAAACACGCTTTCATCCACTCCACTGAATCTTTGTGAACATCAGAGGACGCTGACATCTGCAGGGATTATGCCTTTGTGGCCCTGAGATGGACCTGCGGTAAATCCAAGGTGAACGTTTCCCTTTTTTCCAAAGAGAACTGCGACAGACCTCCGTGACCCTGACAGGTGGAAAGGGGGGATAGAAAATGTATAGATGGAAGGACGTGTGGGGTGTGTGGCTTTAGATTTAGCTGGCACCAATTACCCACTCTGACCTCACTTTGTTGGGGACTTTGGGTTAGATAGTCTCACATTTATCCCCTATAAAAGTCCTAAATTTAATCTTCAACTTTAACGCAAACCTTGACCCTCAGTGATCTGTTTTCTTCACAAACCCTTTGTGTTGACATTTAAATGTTTCACATTAGTACTATATAACATCACTAACAAAATTATAAAGCAGTCTCACAAGAACACAGGTGAAGACTAAACAAACACATTTGGATGTGCTTGCAGGTGAACTCTGGTGGGGCTGCACGGTGGCGCAAGTGGTTAGCGCTCTCGCCTCACAGCGAGAAGGCCCCGGTTCGAATCCCGGCTGGGACCTTTCTGTGTGGAGTTTGCATGTTCTCCCCGTGCATGCGTGGGTTTTCACCGGGGACTCCGGCTTCCTCCCACCAACCAAAAACATGCTTCATAGGTTAATTGGTGACTCTAAATTGCCCCTAGGTGTGAATGTGAGAGTGTATGTGTGTGTGATTGAGGCCCTGCGACAGACTGGCGACCTGTCCAGGGTGTACCCCGCCTTCGCCCATCAGTAGCCGGGATAGGCTCCGGCACCCCCGTGACCCCGAAAGGGACAAAGCGGTCGAGAAGATGGATAGATGGATGAACTCTGGTGTGTTTCACCTGGTTGTCCATCCTCATGAAGGCTGTCTAGCAAACCAAGAAGAGGAAGTGACATAAGAATTGAGATTTTGGAATAGAAAAAATATGAAAAAAAAGATTACAGGTGAAAAAAAGTAAAGTTTTAAGGAGAAGCATAGAAATAAGTGCAGCCTGGCATATACTGGCAGGGGTGAATTAGACCAAGATTGAAGGAGCCAACTTTGAGGGCCTGAAGCTGAAC
>NW_023420519.1:1811-1934 GCF_002922805.2 Oryzias melastigma
CCATCAGTAGCCGGGATAGGCTCCGGCACCCCCGTGACCCCGAAAGGGACAAAGCGGTCGAGAAGATGGATAGATGGATGAACTCTGGTGTGTTTCACCTGGTTGTCCATCCTCATGAAGGCT
>NW_023420520.1:0-1933 GCF_002922805.2 Oryzias melastigma
AAATCCTATCGTCCAACTGCTTATGTTCATGCCCACAGGGTGCAGCGTGTGCTCCTTTTAACGATTTGTCATCCACCAGTAAAAGGGAAAAGAAAAGCTGGCAAATGTTTATGTTCCCAGAATTTGATCTGAATAGAAGACAAAATATGTACCTTGATAATCTTTTTAGAGCACAATGGCGTGTGATGCTTGTTGGCATTACCAAGTCAACTGAACGCAGAGCATAACCAATGTTAGCCTGCGGTGCGTTTAGTATGCATTAATTAGATTGGTACCAATGTAGTGAATGGAGCTGTGATTGTGGGCCACACTGACAAAGCAGTACCATGAACTGTGGAAACCAGTCTTTATCGGGTCAAATGAACCCTGGTATGAATTTGTGTTTCCCTTGTGACATTTCACACTTTTTGAAAAGATGAGGACGTCCCTGTAGGTCATCTGCTTCCTGGTGTCCGACATAACTCTCTGATCCCCTTTGGGAGCTGTGAACATTTTTAATCAGAAATGGTAAATATAGAGTGAGTAAAACTGATCAGACAGATTATATAAAAAGTGCTGCAGATGCAAATATGGAGCGAGCTCAGGTTTTGTTTCAGGCGCTCCCATGTCCTTTTCTAATCCTAAAATCTCATGTACACACAACAGAAATTACATTTTTATGGGGAACACTAAAACTAAAGTACATTAAGCTTTTTTACACAGCCGAAATGTGCAGAGTTAGCAGGAATGGACCACATTGTAGATATTTCATATGATATTGGACCATGACCTTTTGTGAATTAGTTTTTGATGGAATTTGGATTTGATCAAGCCTGGGTTGATTAAGGATTTATTCTTGCAATAACATTTTTATATTTTAGACTAATATTTGCAGCTTTGTTGTGCTTATCTCCTTGAAAAAACAACCTAACTAGTTCTCTGGTGGAAGCCAAATCATGGTCAGTGTAGCTCCTCACGCTGAAGTTCAGTTCTGCCGTCAGTCTGCCTCTGCTCTCGCTGGTTTTAGCTGACCACAGAGAGTCCTGCTGGGTCAATACCCGCCTGCTGCAGTCAGCAGAGGTGAGCCGAGGCTTTTCTCTGCGGCTGCAGCCAACCACAGTGGGTGATAAACACACTTGCAGATAACACAGTGGTTATGGTTCACCAATAACCTGTGCTTTATAGCTCTCTGTGGCAGAGCTGCACTCAGAGCTTGTGAGCCTCCTGACACCCCCCCTCAGAGGGAGGCTTTTCTGAATTCATGCAGTAAACTGGAAAAGGTCCAGAGTCCGGTGGCGTCCAAGCTCAAATGACACGGCAGTAAGTAATTGGACGGTGTTAGAAACACCATTAAAACAAATAAAGTGCCTGGCAGAAGCAGGTCAATAAATCTTACTCTCATCCTGGCACTTTGATTTCTTCAACGCCCCCCTTTGAACAGAAGTCCAGCTTTACTCATGCCTGACTGTTGTTGACCATTCTCAATGAGATGAGGAAGTACAGGGTCACTTGTCTATCTGTTAAAAAATGATTTATTTCAAGCCATTTAATGAAGAATCAAACATCTACGCCTCATGCTTAGTAGTCAAGCTAGAAATGAAATTAAATGAGCAAAAAAATTTGCATTACCTGCAATAATGAATGAATAATGAATAATGAATGCTTTAGCTGAAAGTAGTCGCTGAAGATGCGGAAGCCTTTTGCTGAAAAATGGTGACGCAATTTACTTTAATTGCTAAAAATGCAAAAGCTATTTGCAAAATGCTAAATTTTCTAAGAAACTGAAAATTGTGTTAAATAACTATAAAAAGAGCACTGAAGTTGACCTAAATTTCTGAAAAAAATGTAGTAAAATTGTATAAAAATCCACAATATTTGCCAATTTTGCAAAAAAATATTTAGTGTGTTGCTTAAATATGAGCTGAGCTCCAAATTAGCCCAAAAAACCTTAGTA
>NW_023420521.1:0-1052 GCF_002922805.2 Oryzias melastigma
TTTTCTACTGATCAAAACCTAGAAGGAGCCGCATTGACTTACTTTAGCCTTTCAGAAATATGGATTAGCATTCATAACGTTTTTGGGTTTTTTTATAATTGTGAATAATGTCTATTTTTTTGGCACGAACAAAAGCAAATATATATGAAAAGAAATTAGCATCTCTCTAAGTGGGATTTTTTTATTTATTTTTACCTTTAGCAACAAAGCAAGCTCTTTGTTTAATTACTAGCTCAACTTCAATTTACAAATTTAATCAGCCAAAAATGTTAGCTTGTAGCTGAAATAAACGCTAAATTCAAAATTAGCCTAAAACCCCCAGTAGATAACAAATTAGCTAAAAATATTAGCATATTGCTAAAATATTAGCTAAGCTCCAAAATAGCTTATTTCTTAATTACTAGATGAACTCCATAATAGCCTAAAGTTCCTCACTAAAGTAAATTTGTCAAAAATGTTAGCATGTTGTTAAAATGGAAGATAAATTACCCAAAAATATTTCAGCAGATAACAAATTAGCTGAAAACATCAGCATTTTACTAAAATATTAGCTAAACTCCAAATTAGCATAAAATTCCTCAGTGATCTAAATCAGTCAAAAACGTTAGCATGTTGCCAAAACAGAAGCAAAAACTCTTAATTAGCCTAAAAACCCCACTAGATAACAAATGGTTCAAAAATGTTAGCATGTTGCTCAAATAAATGCTAAACTTAAAATTGGCTTAAACCCCCCAGTAGATAAAAAAATTAGCTAACAATATTATCATATTGCTAAAATATTAGCTAAACTCCAAAATAACATAAAAAACTAATTAGAGGCCAAATCTGCCAAAAAAAAGCTAGCTTGTTGCTTAATTACTAGCTGAACTCCATAATAGCCTAAAGTTCCTCACTAAACTAAATTAGTCAAAAATGTTAGCATGTTGCTAAAATGGAAGATAAATTACCCAAAAATATTTCAGCATGTGGTAACGCAGGGTTCTTTGTAAGAAATTAACCTCAATGAATGACCACACTTTACCGCTCAGCTTTGGCGCTTCCTTTCTTCTTCT
>NW_023420521.1:1498-1933 GCF_002922805.2 Oryzias melastigma
AACCCTTGCAGGTCGGGGAGTTTCAGCACTTGGCTCCGGCTCAGGTGCTGAAAGGACAGCACCCAAGTTGTGCTGGGATCCAACCTCTGTCTGAGGTTCTGAATGGACAGCTCTCGCGTCGTCTTCCAAGGAATTTTCTGGAACCATTGCAAGGTGTGAAGCATTCCATGTGCGCCCATCCTCCAAAACAAAAGAACTCACACCAGCTTTGTGGACTACTCGAGAAGGTGCATGAAACTTTGACATTCCTTTTTTAACATGGAAAGGTTTTCTCACTCTCACCAAACTTCCTTCTTTGATCTTTGATGGCTTTGCACCTCTCTTTGCATCCGTGTAAGTTTTTGATGCAGTTTGTTTTACCGTAACCCTCCTCCGCAGTTGTTGATCTGTCACCGGTGGAGAGTTCTTTGCCGGACCAATGTCAACTTTGGTCCG
>NW_023420522.1:0-241 GCF_002922805.2 Oryzias melastigma
CTTCCTGGAAGCATTGACTTTAAATCTTCTTTACAATTCAGGGAAAACATAGATGTTGAGAGATCAGGTTGGTGTATGTTGAAGAGCTCTACTAATACGTCAGTAATCACGTCTCCATGTCGGGGTTCATGAGATCATTCAGAGACTCTCCCGGGACGGTGAGCTTCACCATCTAGTGCAGGAGCTGAGTCTGAATGATGGATGCTTTCAGCGGTACTTCTGTTCCATCACTTCTGATTTG
>NW_023420522.1:574-1932 GCF_002922805.2 Oryzias melastigma
TCCACACAGAAAGGACCCAGCCGGGATTCGAACCGGGGCCTTCTCGCTGTGAGGCAAGAGCGCTAACCACTGCGCCACCGTGCAGCCCGGAAAAAATTCAGTTTAAAAAAAATCAGAAATTATGGAACAAAAGACTTCCATACATTTCCATCTCTCTATGACCCCGTTTAACAATTTGCTGTCCTGTAATAGTCTGAGGAGGGAAAAAATAGAAACAATAAAATTATAGTTTATTTTCTGTTTTTGTCTTAATTGAAAAAGAAAAAGAAAAGTTCTGGAGTAGAACGATCAGATTCTCCTCCATGTTGGATTTGGACTCAACCCACTGATCGCAACATCAACACGTCACGTGCTGCTCCCTGATTGGTTGACGCGATGAGTCTTCTTTGTCAAACTCAATGCGCCGCGCTGTGAAGCCCAGCTGTCCAATCGGGCCACAGAACTTCTAATTGCGTCTGACTTAACAATGATTCCTCCGACACAATTTGATATGTCTTATCTGCCTTTTTCTTTAATGTCATGTTCACTTCAGCGTATCTATGCAGTTTTCTGCCACTGTTTTGCAGAGGTCGAATGTTTCTCCTCGTTTGGTGGTTGAGACAAAAACACGACAAACTCCAACATGACTTGTGCGACGAAGTGAACAAGTTCAGAGACTAAGTGGAGACCTGCTGAGTTCCCCTTTCCTACTGTATCAGTTGCCATGGAATTAATGACACACTAAAGACGGGAAAACAAAGCTGCTCGTTTTCCCTTCTCCAGGTATTTGGGTCAGTTTCTATAAGTGCACATAAACTGTACCGACCAGGATCCTAAGAAACTGAGAGATGCAAAAATAATATTATTGTCTGAAACATTTTCTGTCCCTTATATACAATCCTGTATAAACATTTTTACTCAGGAAACTGTTTAAACTGCTTACACGCCGACAAAACACACCACTGAGACCCACTTCCTGTCATTTAGCTGACTGGATTGTTGACATTTATCTTCTCGCGTATTCCAGTTATCTAAGATTCGTGCTGCAGCTCTGAAGCATTAAAGCTCATTAATGAGCTGAACTTTCCCACCAGCAGTTAGAACTGAAAAAAACACTCAGATGAGCAACAAAAGTCCTTTCTAGAAAACGTTTAAAAAGGCCGTTTGCTCCGAATAACCAAAATCCTGTAATAACATGATCTTCAAAAGCAAAAAACCTTCACAGTCAATGTCAGTTTTTGTTGTTTTTTACCCCTTTTTTGTGCAATATTTCAGATTACCTTAAAGTTTGACCTGCAGAGGATCAAACAGACATTTGTTCAAGGCTGAGCACTTTAATTAGGGCTGCAGCAATTGTTCAAAAGACTAAATAAATATAC
>NW_023420523.1:0-1932 GCF_002922805.2 Oryzias melastigma
CTTCACTTCCTTTGAATAACTTTCATCTCAGACTTGACGTGTGGATCTAGAAAGTTCATCCTGGGATGTGGAGTCTCAAGGGGGCAATAAAAGGGAGGATTTAAGATGACTCTGGAGATTAAAACAAACCTGAAAACCTGTTCACTTTTCTGCTGTTTTCTGCTTTAACAAAGATCCACTTCACACTCTGCAGAAGGAGTCCTCACAGCAGGAGAAGAGACAAACTTAATCAGAGATGGTCAGAGATAATGATGTGTGTCGGCGGCACCTGCTCAGCCTCCTTAGTCTGTGTCTGCCTGCTTTACAAGCTAACTGTGAGATTAAGGCATATAATCAAATTCTTCTAATTGGCCTTGATTGTGGTGACCAGCTGAGAGTTTCTCCTCTCGTGCTCTCTGCGATCCCCCGCCTGGCTCAGCAGGAGGAATGACAATGAGTCCTGGGTGGCTTTAGTACCTGTCAGTCACGAATCTGGGCTCCAACAAAGAAAACTACCTGCTGACACCCAGGTAGTCATTATCTTAGCATGTTGCTGCCTTGATCCGGCCATATTCTCCACTGCGATCCGTCCCGCCGCTCCACCTTTTCTGTCGATTACTCAGGAGAAGTGACAGGTTCCATTTTAACGCCTCCTCTTCTTGCTGTTGTTTTGTTCACCGGCGCCTTTATGTTTGCATCTAATCACTTGTGCTTTTTCCCGTGTCTAATCCCCATCCAGATCTGCTGTAGCTAATTGGTTTCAGGTGTCTCTGGAAGCGGCGGGAGGAGGAGAGAAAGGGGGGTGCTAAGGGAGATTTCACGCCACCGTCACCTTTAATTAAAAAGATGATTACTCAGAATACAAAAAATTAAAGATGAAAATGGGACACGCAGAGCCCGGTAATAACCTGGTGGCAGTTTAAAACTCCTCGCTCAGCTCATCAAGTGGGAGTTTGTTCATGCCACTGCTCTCAGCTTATTAGAAACGGCTGATTTTGGAGGGAAAAGTTTCTCCGACATCTTGAAGAGGCTTGTATGTTCCCTTTCAGACTGAAGAGTTATGGTTCGATTTGAGTTAGATCCAAAAATTGGGTGAGATGTCGATCATTGCGTGAATTCTTGATAGAAAAAAAAGTAGAATGCCTTAAAGGGCTGAGAATCTCCTGAAATCTTCTTATGAGTCTTTCCAGATCCTCAAAACATCTGCAAGGATAAAGAGGAAAATTAATAACTCAGGTTTCAGGAAATAAAAAAATATATATATGACAGATGCAAACAATTAGCATTCAGTCCCCTGGCAGAGTTTAGACATGCCTCATTTGCACCAAATATATATATATAAAAAAGAAAAATCTGATTTCCCATTAAATAAAGCCTCTCAGGAGACACCTGTGTCTATTCCAATCAAGAAAAACCTTGCTGGTTAAATTAACTTTTATTCACAATTTGCCCAGGATGTGAATGATTTAGGACGAACATTTTGTCCTGAACAAACACTAACAAAATGTTCCATCATCTATTAATTACAAGCACATATTCATTCAAGACAAACCTTCTTAATGGATAAACATTAGGGCTGCTGCGTTTAGTGCCTAAACAACGACTAATCGACTGTTAAAAAGTCGACGGCTAATTTTATAGTCGATTAGTCGTTACTTTATATTATATGCAGTCAGAGTCTATTAAAGTGGAAAGTTATAATTACAATATGCTAGCTTTTTGGATTAATTTGGCATTTATTTGGGTTTTTTAGGCTATTTTGGAGTTTAGCTAATATGTCTGCTACATGCTAGCTGTTTTGACCAACTTTTGCTTTTTTCCGTTTTTTAGGCTAATTTGAGTTTAGCTAATATTTCAGCTACATGCTAGCTGTTTTAGCCAGCTTGTGCCTTTTTTCAGTTTTATTACGCTAATTTTGAGTTTAGCTAATATTTCAGCTGCATGCTAGCTGTT
>NW_023420524.1:0-1932 GCF_002922805.2 Oryzias melastigma
CATCGTAATCTCAGGTCAGTTTGTCCAACAGTTTAGAATCAGCCACTGAATAAAAAAAACCCAAAGTTATTGGCTGATTCAAACAGGACTATGACTATGACCATCTATGACTTTAAATAAAGCCAAAATAAAATGACACAACCATCAAAAACTGGTATTTTCCAAGTATAATAATAAACACAAATCCATCGTGTCTAACTTTATTATTGTGAGATTATGTGAAAAATTGGAGTATCCTTTCGCCACATATTATGCAGATCGGTTTCTTCATAAATCCATATGATGATTTGATAGTAAGGGCTGCACGGTGGCGCAGTGGTTAGCGCTCTCGCCTCACAGTGATAAGGCCCTGGTTCGACTCCCGGCTGGGACCTTTCTGTGTGGAGTTTGCATGTTCTCCCCGTGCATGCGTGGGTTTTCACCGGGGACTCCGGCTTCCTCCCACCGTCCAAAAACATGCTTCATAGGTGAATTGGTGACTCTAAATTGCCCCTAGGTATGACTGTGGGTGTGACTGAGTGTGTGATTGAGGCCCTGCGACAGACTGGCGACCTGTCCAGGGTGTACCCCGCCTTCGCCCATCAGTAGCCGGGATAGGCTCCGGCACCCCCGCGACCCCGAACGGGATGAAGCGGTCAAGAAAATGGATGGATGGATTTGATAGTAAGAAAGTGTTGCAATGACAACAAGAGGTGCAACATTTAAAAAAGAGGCTAAAATTATTTTTCATATCAAGTTTAGATGCTGGGTCTACATGGGGCAATATCTGGGGCTGGATCCGGATCACGGTCCACCAGTTAGTGTCCCCTGACCTAGACTATTACCTGGACGATGACCTGAACTATGACCTCACCTATGCCCTGGAATATGACCTGGACTACAACCTAGACAATGTTGAACTTTGTCCTTGACTATGCCCTGGAATGTGACCTGAACTATGAACTGGACTATTACCTGGACTACAACCTAGACTATGACTGGTAATATGACCTGAACTATGACCTAGACTATGCTGAACTTTGTCCTTGACTATGCCCTGGAATGTGACCTGAACTATGTCTTGGACTATGGCCTGGATGACTGAATCTTCCATTTCTAAGCTTATCATTTTAGGCTTTTACATATCTTTCTACAAATTGAAAATATTTACTTACATTAAGCTTCATTGCTGCTACCAAAAAGGAAATATTTATTTAGACATTTTAAAAATCATGCTATGTAGTCAACTTTGATATTACAGAAGCCAGCAAAAAGGTTCAAAACCATCTGGTCACAATTCTTTAAGACACATTTTTTGGAAAAGAATATCTTTCTTTCCTCATCGGCGTTAATATTTTTTAAGAATTTTGTTTTTTTATTTAAAAAAAATTCTTTGAGCGATTGTTTTTGCACTTCAGTAAAGCCATAGATTCTAAAAGCACCTATCAATTAGAAAGCCTTGCCCAAAGTAAACCAAAATGTAATTTTTTATGCAGTGTTGAATATCGCAGTGTTTATGTTTAACTTTTATGATCACAGTTCTGTTTAAGTTATTAATCAGCATGTTTTAACAATTTAAAATTAATTTGCATTAATTTAGGATTTAAATGAAATGAAAATGCAATGAATAAAAAATAAACTTTTTGGACTTCTACATTTGGAGCTTCACCTTCTGACGTTGCCACAGATGGTTTTGTTTCAGATCAGTTTCATTTAGGAAGTGAAAGTAGTTGTTTATTTGGCGCCAACTACTGGTAGGAGACATAAAATGTGATATCAATATAATTTGCTCTTTTAAGGGGGTGTATTTTTGTTTGGTCAAGGCACTCTGAACACAAAACTCTGAAAATGTGGAATTAGACCATATATTGTTGATTTTTATGCCATAAATTTATGTCAAATGTTTAAAGTGGGGGAGGAATCTGGGATTTGAACCTCTTCCTTTATCTGTCA
>NW_023420525.1:0-1903 GCF_002922805.2 Oryzias melastigma
AACTGGAGGAGGCAGTAGCAGAGTTAAAAGTTTTATTCGGCCAGGAAGCGACAGCAGTTTAACAGTAAAAACTCAAGACTGTAAAACACACTTAAAATGCAACCGGTCCAAATAAAACAAATCACAACAAATAAAACGGGGCAGACTGCAAGTAAAAACCACACACTTAAGAACAGCTTGAAGGATTACATGTAAAACCGCTGCTTTGTAAAACTGGTGCTGAAAGGCCCGGGTATAAAATGATTTAAAACTAATAAAAGAGTGGCACAATCAAATACAATAAAAATGTAGCGGTATAAAATAGTGGCAGATTAAAAGCACAACCAATTCATCCTGGAAACAGATACAATGCATATTTAAATAAAAAAAGCACATCAAAACATAAGGGAGAGAGCCTACAGTGAAAACACTTCCAGCAAGTCATGACTTTCCTCCCATAAAGTTCCAGGCAGTAGGCCTTAATCACGCCACACATTTCTAAAAACACAATTTACATTAAAACAAAGTTGTTAATTAAAAATCTAAAATGCTAAAATTGTGTTAAAAGAATTAAAAACTGCTCACGTTCACTTCCGCGTTCCACGCGCCACCCTGTCTGACGGGTGGGGGCTTGCAACAGCCCAAACACACCTGAAGCAAAATAATCTTTAAAATGCTATGCAGGCTAAACAGGATTTTGGATTACTGGCAAGTATATCGCACCTTACGTTTTGAACCCGACGTTTCAACGCACGGCCAGAATCTCGAGGGAGCCCCACGTGTGCTTGATTGGCCTGACACAAGCTGGACGACAGCGGCGTTTAAAGTGAGCACGGCTGCAGATTGGATCACTAAATAGCGTCCCCCATCAATAACAAACGACACACCTAGTGTGAGGCCATTTTCTGGGTCCTAGTGCCCTCCACGTCACAACTCCCGGTTACATAAACATTCTGTTTGGTGTTTTTTTTCTCTTATCTAAATCATCAGCTGCAACATTTTTAATATATGTGTTGGTTTNATTTTCTGGGTCCTAGTGCCCTTCACATCACAACTCCCGGTTACATCTGTTTTGTTACCTTACAGTAAAATACCACCAAACATTCAACATCTGTGTCCTTCAGTGGTGTTAGATTCTCCCCAGTAGGGGGCGTTGTTGAGAGAAAGACAGCAGGTAAATAATGTGTTTGGGAGCTCTACCTGCTGTTTTAAGACTATGGGCAGGTTTGCACCGAGTTGGTGGAAAATTCAATCAGAACCAACAAACTGATTTCCCTGTTTGTAGTTATAGTGAAAGGCTGGAAATGTGCAGGTAATTCTTGTCTTTACTTGACAGGTTTGAAAAACAGAAAGTACAAGTTCATAGAAACTCTTCATTTAATTGTCAAATGTTTTCTCAGTTCAGAAGTCTTAGTTCAGTGATAAAAGCATGTGGACATGGTAAGTGTGACTGACAGGACTTGATGTCAATTGAATTTGAATTTGCAACTCATCACATTAAGAGTGAAGGATTTGAAGGACATTTTCTGTACATTTAAAGGTGTTGTGATCTGTAAATCACAAGATCAGGACACAGCTCCACTTTCTGAGCTCCAGGATGACTCATCCCTAATTTGTTGCATTTTTTTTAACCCATACGTTCTATTGTTCATTTTGAAGTGCTGGAGACCGTTAGCACTTTAAAATGTCTGAATATCTGTCTTTTTTCTGGAAGTAATTATGTACTAATTTTTTTCTGTTTATTTTCAGATCTGTGATTTGTTTTCCATCATAAGAACTCCACACACTCAAACCACCATCATCTCAAACTAGAGAAGCTCCACTGAAGGAATATTCATCCATGCATCTTCACAAACTGCTGATTTTGTTTAGGGGTCATGGGAGTGCTAGAGCCAACCCCGATACTGTTGGGCGAAGGCGGGGT
>NW_023420526.1:0-1931 GCF_002922805.2 Oryzias melastigma
CATGATTCTCCCACAGCATTAATCAGCATTAATCAGTTTTCCACGACCACCTGGTTTCTACACCTTCAGAAACAACCTTCCTGAACATTCTTCTACAGTGGTCGACACGGCTCACATAATTGCAAAAGAAACAACACAACGACAAGCCACAACACAACAGAAATGAATAACTGACTTTTTTTAAGTTTCTTTCAGTTTTAAGCTGTTGGCGCATCAGTAGCTTGAAAACTTTGAGAAATGACCTGAGAGGAGATAAATGAAACTAAGTGTTGTGGTTTTTGTCGCTTTCCGCTTTTGTTGTTGTGTTGTCTTTTGTCGTTGTGTCTTTTGTTGTCGTGTTGTGTCTTTTCCATTTGTGTAAGCCGTGTCGGCCATTCTCCACGTCCAGAAGAACACACGGACTCACCTGGACCTCCTTCAGGTGACACGGGTGCACCACCACCACGAGGACGGAGAAGCACGCCCCCACCCGGACACACCTGTCCAAAGGTGTGGTGCGGTTCTGGAGTCCTGCTGCAACAACCCCAGAGTCCTCAGAGATCAGGGGTCTTTTGGCGCATGGGATCTCTGCTGGGGGGTCACAGGGGGAGGCCTCCTGAGAACAGAGAACGCCGTCTGTGGTGACCTCAAGGACGACGCCTCCTGCCTCCACCCGCTGCGTCGGGCGCTGGGGGCTGAAGAGCTCGGAGGAGCAGCCTGGGGAGGGAGTTGTGGGGCTGAAGAGCTCAGGGGTGTTGGAGGAATCGGTGGGAGGGGTTTGGGGTGGTTTGGGCGGGGTTTTCTCTGGGCTGTCTGCTGACTGGACGGCGTGCCGGCCTTTCAGCATCAGAGCCTGACTCAGGGTCCAGGTGCTCAGGTAGTGAGTCCGGGTGGACACAGGGGGGGGTTCGGGGGCGGGCAAACATTGATCCGGTCCTTCTGGCTGAGCAGCAGGAAAACAGAAGTCCAGATACTCCTGCAAGGACCCCAAACATGCACCCCCCNCTCAGAGCCGGACCCCCCCTCCATGATGCGAGCCTCAGTCTTTGACCGATCCTCCTGACCTCTTGACCCGGACTGGGATTGGTCAGCCTCATCATCGTCTTCACCTGAAGAAGATGGAAAGGTTTTCATATTTCACTTAAAAAAAACACAAACAACGACCACAAAGACAAAAAAACAAACACGCAAAAGCAAACAAATCAAAAACAAGCCGAGTGATGAAGCAGCAGTCACATGATCAAAGTCTTTCACCCAAGAATGTGCTCTTCTGCATGAATGTTTTGTGGTCAGCAGCGCCCCCTGCTGACCACAAAACAAAAAACAGAAGATTATGTTTTCTTGGAGATGTTTTATTGATAATCAGACCTAAATGTGAAAAGTTGGAAGGAATTTATTAAAAACTCGTCTTCTTTCCAAATCTGTGATTGTTGCTCCAAATGTTATTTACAAACACAAACCCTCTTTGGGTCCCTGAATGCCTCACCTGATGCAGGCCTGAGCTTCCCGTCCCTCCAGGTGAGCTCCAGGTGTCTCCAGCGGACAGGAGGACGACTGCTTACCTCCACCGGGGCTTCAGGTGCAGAAGTGGGGGCCGGAGCCCCGAGAAAGACGTGGATTTTTGGCCGCTTGCTCATGCCGTCTGCTGACAAAAAGAGATCAAAAGACGTTTAGAGAGGTTCTTAAATGTGATAAATTAAACTGAAGTAGATAAGGTGGTAAAATAACAGAAAAGCTGCAATAATACAATAAAATTGTAAAAAGTGAACACTTTGCTGAATTTTAGAATGTATTGACAAAATAAATCATTTTTTTTCTCTGTCTACAGTATTGTATAATTTATTTATAGTTATAGTATAATGTATTTTTAGATTTTGCACATTTATTTGCTCATTTTTACAAATGTGCAACACTGAAATTGGGGTCTGGTTTGACAGTTAGGCTTCCCACAT
>NW_023420527.1:0-1930 GCF_002922805.2 Oryzias melastigma
TATGATCAAATGATGTAAATGTGATGTGTATATATATGTTATAATTTTTTCTCTTACTTAATTTTATTATCTTAAATTGTGTTTTGTTTTATTTAATAAAGACACCATCATCACCAAGACAAATTCCTCGTGTGAGTAAAATCGTACTTGGCAATAAAGTTCTGATTCTGATACGGTGAATGTTCACCACCGGACAGATGAAAGAACACTAAAGTATCACGGTACAAACCATAAGATAAGAAGCTACAGAATTGATTTGGGAACAAATGCATAAAATGTGAAATAATTGAGAAATTGTTCTTCATTTTTGACAAAAATTGCTTTAAAAAAGTCTTTAAAAGGTTTAAATTTAACTTAAAGAAACTTGTAGGAACCCTTTCCCAGGGTTATAAAGATGAATTTGTACAATTAGAACAATTTTCTTCTCTGCTTTTTTTATTTTTTATTTAAGGACAACAAAAAAATCTCCTCTGACAGGAGAAATAACTGAAATCCATTGGGTCAATTTTTTTTTTTCTTAATTAATACAACAATTTTTCCAATATTCAATTCCAAACCTTCAGAAATACGTTGGATCTGGCTCAGTCATGTTCTTGTAATTGTTTTTTTACATGTCGCCAAACTGCAATAGTTTTAACTCAATCTAACGTTTCATAATTTAAAAAATGTAGAGATTTAAGGCAAAGAGGAATTGTTGAAAACAGCACTTGTGAAGGCCTGGACATGCTTCCAAATGTCTTTAAAGTCCCCCCATAACAATTTCTTTATATTAAAAAGAATTTTAATTATGATTATGAAGTTTTTAACCAAAATCCCACAACCTATATGTCTTAAAAAGCAAATTTTCATGTTGATCTGAAGCCTCTGTTTCCAAAATCTCCTCTGAGGGGGCGTGGCTTTTGGAGCTGAGCTGAGTCGCTCTGTCCCGGACCCGATGCCTGAGCCGATCCATGTTACCAATCTACTGTTTGAGTTAGCCTAATTGGCCTATTTTGTAGTGTAAATATAGTTTTAAACACTTTTTAAGTGTTTGTTTAAATGTTATATTTACGAGTTCCACAACTTAATGTCTGTGTCTGTCTCAGATGTGTACGCGTATTAGAAATTGAGGAATTATATTTCCTCCTATTGTCAATTTTTTCATTATTCACACTTAAGTAAAGAAAAAATGACTGAAGTTATTTTACTATTTTTGAATGAAAATAAATGTAATTTATATCAATCTGTATGTAACAAAGAAATCAATCTTTATAAAAGTAAACATGTCGAAACAAGGTTTTGTTTTCTTATTTTACAAACAAAAAAAATTAAACATTTTTAATTATATATATCTAAAAAGTTTACAGTGGACATTTAGATGATTAAAGTCAATACAAGTCAATAGAAAACTGTCCTTGAAATTGACAGATTCATCCTTTAAGACTTTACAAATAATTTAAATAATGACATTTTACATATTTTTCAAAGACATTTAGAAATAAATGTGTTTTTCCTCTAGATATGCACATATAAAAAAAAGTTCAGTTTTGCACCAACAACCTCTAGAAGCTTAAATTGTGTAAATAAAAAGATATTACCTTATTTTTATAATGTTATACAGAGTCTAATGTTTATTTTTTTTACTTTTAATGACATTTTGAAGAACTAAATTGATTTATTTCCTTTTATTTTCGTAATTTGTGTGTTTTCAATAAGTTTAAAAGCTATTTACCTTCATGTTTTCATTACCATCCTGAAAATATGAGTGAAAAACAAAAGATTTGTGGTCGTTGGAGGCGGCGCTCGGATCAGCATGGAGGAAATCTTATCTAAAGGAAGGGAGCCGTTGAGGATGTAAATCTGTGAGCCATTAAAGTAAGAAGTTGCTGAATCTTCACTGCAGAGCTGGTCTGATGAGGTTATAGTAATCAATTAGTGCTTGATTAGACTG
>NW_023420528.1:0-1930 GCF_002922805.2 Oryzias melastigma
AAAAAAAAAAAAAAAATAAACTTTCAGAATAGTGGTTACTAATGCTGATAAAGATATAAAAGAATAAATTAGAATAAAATCTTTACTATACGCCAAAGTGGAAAGTTTTCTTTGGCTCACAAGATAATTCAAACCTGAAGAGAAAACCATTCGATTTAACATTAAAACACGTTTGACCACCACACAACAGTCTGCATATTGTTCACGCTGGGTGTACCAACCCACAATTCAATGGTTTACCTCGCTGTTGTTATAATTAGGCAGCTTCATACTCCTTCAAAATGACATCATTTACAAAGTGCATGTTTTTTACTTCCTTAAGTGGGTGATTTTTGGATCTCTGTTCTTTTATCCAGTACTTGAAGCAGCTCTCCTTGTGTATTACTGACGTCCTTTAGATTTTGTTACCCCATCAACGTTATGCAACGACTCGGTCACAACCACTGCATCTAATTTGTGTCTCTGCTTGTTAACACTGGGGTGTTCTACAGGAAGTAAACGGTACAAGACACAGTTATTAAAAGTAAAGCCAGTCGCAGCAGCAGCAGTGGTGGATTTCCAACAGCTTTAGAGGCGGTGAGATGCAGCCGAGTGGCTCGGCAGCGTTGTATGTAGGCCATGCTCTCTGCGTTATTTCATTGAAGTTATCAGACCCTGGCTTTCCTATCATGGAAAGACTCTTATGATAAGTGGCAGCCATGAAATATGCACAGCCTGTGCTAGCCGTCTGCCTCCTTTCACTTTGCCTCCATCTTTTTATGCCTCCTTTTTTTCTCCAATTACATCTTTTTATTTCCATTGTTGACTCTTTTTATTTGACATAAACACATTTTCTGAAAGGAGAAATAAAACAGTATAAAATATCTGAAAGACATAAAACATAGATTATCATCAGGCATCTATTTATATTATTTATTTAGTGTTTTTACTTTGAACCCAGTATGCATTTTAAAAATACACAAAAATACTTAGCACAAGAAAACATCATTAGAAGCAGCGTTCCTTTGTTGGTATTTGCACACACAACACATACCAGTTTCTTAGATTACACTATTAAATGCCTGCTGATACAAAAGACCCCCTAACATGTTGAAATCCTGATAAATAAAAACACAGTTTTAGTTATCTATATTTAATTTGTTACCATTAAAGCAAAAAGGAAGCTTTAAAAACCCAAATAAATCCCTAATATTTGACCATGTTGGTGAACGGTTCACATTCATCCAGTTGGTGTTGTCTTGAAGATGACTCATTCTCATCTTCTTTCTTGAAATGTTTCACCACACATGCATGTAGTGTTATCAGTCTGAGTGTTGAAGGATTCAGTTCTCATTTGTATTCTCCAGGAGGTAGACCAAAGCCCCGTTTCCACTAAGCGGGATGGTAGGGTCCAACATTTTGTACGTTTCCATTGTAAAATTGACCCATTAAACAGTACAGAACAGTACCTCTTGGGGGGCCCCCAACGGTTGTGGGTCCATTGAAGAATGAAATGTAATGGTTGGGGCAGAGTCGCTGTAGACACCCACTGATTGGCAGAAAGTGAGAATAACCTGAGAAAGTGCCAATAAAAAAAGTGCCCCCCCAAAAAAATAAAGTGCCAAAAAAAAAAAGAAAGTGCCAATATAGCGTTCATTTAAGCTAACTACTACTACAATGTCTGTAAGCAGTCATGTTTTTCAGTTCCCTGTTTACTTTTTTGGCCATGAGTTAATATTGAAAATTCCTGCAAACAACAGTAAGGGCTGGTCTGGGGTGGAACTGCAAACATTTTTTACCATTCTTTGGAAACGGTTTGATACAGAGTGAGGTAGCGGCACGCTTTAGAGTGAGGTAGCGGCACGCTTTTGGTCTACACTACGCATGCGCCACAAAAACAAACCACTCAGTGAAAGAGAGGCTTAACTGAGAGGAAACGCTCACCAGAATT
>NW_023420529.1:0-1373 GCF_002922805.2 Oryzias melastigma
GAATTATGGTGGTTTAGACACATTCAGAGTAGGAATAGTGGTTATGTTAGTGAAAGGTTGATGAGGTTGAATCTACCAGAAAAGAGCCCCAGAGGAAGACCAAAAAGAAGGATTATGGATTTAGGGAAGGGTGATCTGGTGATAGTTCAAGGTTAAATGGAAGGGGATTATTTGTTGTGGTAAGTACTGATGGGAGGCCAAATATTTTTGGGAGTGTTATCTTAGGGTTATCACTCGTGAAATTATTACAACCAAGTTTTTTCTGGTTTGTTTTTGCACATTTACAACAACTTTCATATCTATAAAGCCAAGTCAGACTTGCTTTCAGCAGGACCTCAGGATACATGCCTAATCCACTTAGTATTTTCTGTAGAATGCAGCAGTGGAGGGAAAATGGCAAATAAAGCAGTTTGATAAAAAAAAAATAAAAATAGTACAATGAAACAGCCATATATTTGAAGCAACAACCAAAGTCAATCTCAACTGTACTTTTAAACTGTGTGAGTACAAAGAGAGTGTTTTCAATGAAGACTTAGGCCACACTCCCTGTAACCTCACAGTTCTATTCAAGCCCCTCTCATCTCCCCACAGGTACTCTGTCTTGCTGTGACTGTCCTCCATTATTCTTCTTCCCAGAGTAAACCTCCACCTCTGTAGATGTTCCACCTGTTCCCCTCTCTTAGATGCTCTTATGTGAATAAGGGCACCATTCCTTAATAATAGCATCAACTGAAATGGTCCTGGGTTGAAGAGTTTGAAACCTTTTGAAGACTCTAAATCCTTACAGAATGTTGCACCCATTCCCACTCTTTGTGAGACTCTGGGATTTAAGACATAGTGGGGAAATACAACAGGACATAAGCGGACAGATATTATCTTATCTCTTGATGAGATCTGAACAGCGAAAATGAAGCCTGAAAACTTTAACTTTCTGAAAATGGAAATTGGGCGGGAAAAATTAAAGTGAGGGTAGTGCTATGTCCACCCACCTGACAATCAAAAAACATGTAATGGAATCATTATAGACATATTACTAAAAATAAATAAATTAATAAAAATCTCAATACTAACATTTTAACTTTGAACTTAACAAAAACATTTATAAAATATGATTTTACTACAAGGAAATTTATATTTTTATGTGCATTTATATTTAGCAAATAATATACTTTTTCATTTATTTATCCAACAATATATTTTAGCTAATAAAGATACATGGCAGTTGAAGTCTGTAGTCCTTACAGGTCTAAGAAACCATCTCTTGACAAATTGTCTCATTCATTTTCATTTGTCATACCCAAGTATTCCTATAGTTTTCTCTGGTCTTCACATCTATTCACTTCCATTTCATCTGGTCTTATTGTTGCAAACAA
>NW_023420529.1:1577-1915 GCF_002922805.2 Oryzias melastigma
AGCTGAAAATTATAATTGCTCTATATTGTAATTCAAACATTTATGTTGTCCTTCAGTTCAGTGATGGATGACGTTTATCTGAAAATGTTCAAGTTTTAGAAAAAAAAAACATTTCCTTCAAATGTGTCTTAAAACATATATGCATCGTGTTTTGGGGATAATTATTGTATTTCATGCATTAGACCTTTTCCTTTCTCCCCTTCACTAAATCATGTGCCATACACACACAAATTACCATAATTTCTCTGCATCAATGAGTCTGATGAGGCTTTTATTCACCAAATTAGGATTCATTTTTTTTAAATACAAACACCTTGTATGAAAAGCCGGAAGGTTCA
>NW_023420530.1:0-1930 GCF_002922805.2 Oryzias melastigma
TGCCTCAACAAACCTAGTATTTTAATCACTTATTATTACTCATTCACTCACAGAAGCCAATGGATTAAAAAAATGCATTTTACCAAAAATAAAAAATAAAGGTTTATTCAATATTATACAGACTAAACAATTTATAGTAAACTCAAGAGGAAGCTATGAAAAAAAATAAACACCCAGCCTAAAATATAAATGTGCAAATCAGTGTCACAAACACTTGTGAATGTAACAGGATGAACTGTTTTCATTACAATTCCAAGGGCCCCTGAATGTGCCAAGCTTGATGACATGAGGCTGCGGTGGGCCATGGAAGAGCGCGGCGGGAGAGGCCAGCGCCGGGCCCTGGAAGAGTGTGATGGGAGAGGCAAGTGCCGGGCCCTAAAAGAGCACGATGGGACAGCCAGCACCAGACCCTGGAAAAGCATGGCAGGACAGGCAGTGCCGGGCCATGGAAGAGCGCTGCGGCAGAGGCCAGTGCCGGACCCCGGAAGAGCCCGATAGGAGAAGCCAGTTCCGGGCCCTGGAAGAGTGCGATGGGAGAGGCAAGCAAGGGGCTCCAAAAGAGTGTAGCGGAACAGCCAGAACTGGGACAGCCAGTGCAGGGCCCTGGAAGAGCGCAGCGGGAGAGGCCAGCGCCAGGCCCTGGAAGAGTGCGGTGGGGGAGGCCAGCACCAGGCCTGGAAGAGTGTGATGGGAGAGGCAAGTGCCGGGCCCTAAAAGAGCGCAGTGGGACAGCCAGCACCGGGCCATGGAAGAGCATGGTGGGACAGTCAGCGCCGGGCCATGGAAGAGTGTGATGGGAGAGGCAAGTGCCGGGACCTAAAAGAGCGTGGCGGGACAACCAGTGGCGGGCCATGGAAGAGCACTGTGGCAGAGACCAGCACTGAGCCCTGGAAGAGTGCGATGTGAGAGGCAAGTGCATTAAAAGAGCGGGGTGGGACAGCCAGCACTGGGCCCTGGAAGAACACGTTGGAAGAGGCCAGCACCGGGCCCTGGAAAAGTGTGATGGGACAGGCAATCGTCAAGCTCAGAAAGAGCATAGCGCAACAACCAAAACTGGGACAGCCAGTGGCAGGCCATGGAAGAGCGCAGCAGCAGAGGCCAGCACAGGGCCCTGGAAGAGAGCGGTGGGAGAGGCCAGCACCAGGCCGTTGAAGAGTGTGATGGGAGAGGCAAGTGCCGGGCCCTAAAAGAGCGCAGTGGGAAAGCCAGCACCGGGACATGGAAGAGCATTTCGAGACAGCCAACGGCAGGCCATGGAAGAGTGCGATGGGAGAGGCAAGTGCACTAAAAGAGTGCGGTGGGACAGCCAGCACCTGGCCCTGGAAGAACGCGGTGGGAGAGGCCAGCACCGGGCCCTGGAAAAGTGCCATGGGAGAGGCAAGCCTCGAGCTCCAAAAGAGCGTAGCGGAACAACCAAAACTGGGACAGCCAGTGCCAGGCCCTGGAAGAGCGCAGCAGCAGAGGCCAGCACAGGACCCTGGAAGAGTGCAGTGGGAAAGGCAAGTGCATTAAAGTAGTGCGGTGGGACAGCCAGCACCGGGCCTTGGAAGAGCATGGCGAGACAGCCAGCGGCAGGGCATGGAAGAGTGCGATGGGAGAGGCCAGCGCCGGGCCCTGGAAGAGTGCGATGTGAGAGGCAAGTGTGCTAAAAGAGCGCGGTGGGACAGCCAGTACCAGGCAGCGCCGGGACATTCTCAATATTGATGGACGTTTTTATGTAGCAGCGGTGAAGATTTACACTAGAGACACACAGAGCTCTATTAATCAGACAGGGTTGTATCAGGGGGGGAGCTGGTCAGCTCATCTCTAAACGCCACGGCCCCTGTTTTGGAAACAGAGGCTTCAGATAAACATGAAAAAATACTTTTTAAAACATTTAGGTTGCGGAATTTTGGTTAAAAACTTCATAAACATAATTTAAAACACTCCT
>NW_023420531.1:0-1930 GCF_002922805.2 Oryzias melastigma
CCGGATGATGGATGCTGCAGTTTACCTGCTCACATTTGGCTGTACTCTTTGCCCAGCCTCCCTCATTGTTAGACTACGGTTGACCAAATGATCAACCAAAGTGACTGGGATCTCATCAGAGATTACGGTCCTCATCCTTTTCCTCCCCATCCTCCTCTTCTTGCTCTCACTCCTCTGGCTCTGCCTCTGTTCCCATTGTTGGCCTTCATTGCTTTAAAACAGAGGAGCACACCTGTTGCCCTTCCATGCTAATGCTCTGACTGCTAATTGTAAAAGTGTGTGATGAGTGTCTGCCCTCGTGATGTGTCAGTCTGTAGATTTGAATGGCAGCGTGTTCCTTGTGAAAAAAAGCTAAAATTGTGCCAAAAGCAGATATTGTGTGTATTGTTTTGAAAAAAGTGTTTTTTGAACTGTGATTTGAGTGTAAAGCAGGAACTGTGCTTGTAGTGTGACAGAACTGGTTCAGGGGGTTAGTGAATGAGTTACATGTGTGGTCAAAAACTGTATGACTGCTGTAAACCAATGTGAGCGTCATTGAATGTGTGAAGTCGAACTTTAAAAAATGTATTTTCCTGCTGTCATTTTTTTCTTTTTGTAAATAAAGAAAGAAAACCTGAAAGCTGTTCAACCACCCAACAGTCCCCTTAAAGTTGAACAACTACCTACTGCTTTTATATCATAATTTGTGCCCATATCATGAAAACCTCACATTTGTTTTATTTTGTAGTGTTGTTTATGCGGATATTTTCTGTCATAAAACAGGAGTGTCCTTTTCAAGAGGATGTCAAAGGGTATAATTAGTACATGAGTGATTAACAGCAGTGATTTCCTCAGCTTTAACAATTAGCACACTATTTTAAACACCACAAGCTTACAGAGTGAGAAGTAGCAGAGCAGCAGTTAGGAGCCTAACAGGAAAATCAAGTTTGAGTTTCATTGTCATGTGTTAAAAGTAAAGAAAACCAAACAGATTCCTAGAGGTAGAAAGAATAGGACCTTAATTCATTTAAATGGATACATACACTTTAAAAGTGTTATGTATGTCAATTAAAAAAGAAATAATAATTTACAGTTCCTTCTTACTATGAATGCTTTTCACATATGTTCAGATTAATTATTTAATCTACACTCAAAATGTATCTCTTTTAAATAATAGAGCTTCATCTGTATGATTCTATATTTCTCAGTTTTGGTCATAGTGATTACATTTTAGTTTTAAAGTGTTCTGCAGCGGCTCGCTGATAAAATAACTTTAACAGTTCTCAGGTCAATAATAACAAATAATAATAGTAGTAATAATGTATTTTATTTGTTTGGCACCTTTCTTGGAACTAAAGGTCGCCGTATATAAAATAGTGACAATAAAAACAATAAAACAGCATTAAAATATGCACTTGTAAAAATAAACAATTGCAGTCGAAGTTATGGGTGGAAATAAGCAAGATGGAAAAGATGTGTTTTTACTTTCTTGGAGAACTGTGGGAGAGAGCCGATGTTTCAGAGGTCAGGGGTAATGAGTTCCAGAGCTGGGGGGCAGAGTGGCTGAATGCTCTGCTCTCCATAGTGACGAGTCGAGCAATAGGGACAACTAGTTAAAGGGAGGAGGATCTGAGGGTGCGTGTCGGTCTGTCGACATGAATAAGGTCCGACAGGTAAGGAGGGGCAAGGTTGTGGATGGATTTAAAGTTCAGGAGAAGCATTTTGGCTGTAATCCGGTGTGTAATAGGCAGCCAATGAAGCTGCTGCAGAACAGGTGTGACGTGTTGGATGGACGGCACTTGAGTGATCATTCTGGCTGCTGAGTTTTGAACATATTTTAACGGCAGTGGAATGAGGCTGAGGGAGGAAGACGACGGATGCTGCGAAGCTGAAAATACGCAGACCAGGTGATACTATTGATATGTGAGGTGAAGGAGAGGGTGCACAGCAA
>NW_023420532.1:0-1929 GCF_002922805.2 Oryzias melastigma
AAAAAAAAAAAAAAAGGAAATGCTGCTCTATCGAACAGTCCTGAGAAACCATGCAAAACATTACGTGAATTTAGATTGAATAAAGGCTGATGTTAGTCCCTCATATTTATGTGCAGCCAAGATGCACATCGCTGCATGGATTTAGAAAATTATGAGCGAACAGGCTCTTAGAAATGTTATTAATAATAATGAAAGCACGTTCAGAGGATCATCTCACTCTATACAGGATCTTTGTTTGTTTATCACGGAACTCTATTTCTTCTTCTACAACTATTTCCAGTATTTTAGACAGTTCTGCGCTTGTTAACATGATTTATTCTGATCAACTGTGTGGCTCATGGAAACGTTTGTTACAATCGGATGAAGTCTTTCAGGTCCATGTGCACAGTTCTATTCTAATCTGATCTATGATCTCATCCAGGACATTTTGCACATGGAAACACAGCTAAAGTCTGTGTTGGTGTTTTGAGGGGAAGAATTCTCGTCTTTCTTTCTTTGTGTTCAGCTGATTCTTTGATTGGTGTCTGTTGTTCTTGATGGGCTTCATGCTTCCTGAATAGTTGAGTTGTTTCTTTGTCAAAGTGACTGAATGAGTGAAATGTTGCTCCATCATGGAGTGTTTGCTGCTGCAGCTCCATGTCTCCATCTGGTGGAGGGAGAGCAGAAGTGATGTTCAGCAGCTGATGTTCAGCAGCTTCCTCTGCCTCCCACTGCTGTCTGACTGCATTCACCTGAACCTGAGAGGAAACATAAGAGAAGAGCCAATCAGTGGAGGAGCAGCTGATCTGTTTGTGATGATGATGAGGGTTTCCTCTGCAGGTGAAGGCTGGAAGAAGGTGTGTGGGAGCTGATCCTCAATCCAGCAGCATGGATCAGTGGGAGGACACACAGGAGGGAGCTCTGCAAAGACTGAAACAGTAAGTGTTTCATGTTATGATTCAACTGAAAGAATGTCCTGCTGTTTCACACAGTTGTCAGAAGGGGGCGTTTTAGCAGACTGTCTCACGGCAGATCAGTCTGATCATGATCTGAGTTCAATAGTTCTACATTTTCTACGATTATCGAATGAACCTCCATAATAGAAGAAATTCGATTTAATAAAACAATTTTTTTTTATCAGGATCCAACAGGAACCTGGACTTGGACCTGGATCTGGATCCAGATTAAAGGACCGTAATCCTGGATTCAAGAACATCAATTCAGCAGTAGAACAGTAAGTGTTTTTCTGAAAGTTTGTATGAATTCAACCGAATATTTTTTGAATTTGAAGCATTTTAAACTAAAATGATCACTTATCAGCTGCTATAATCCTTATTGATTAGGATTGGCTGATTTCAGACTGTAAAAAACAAAAATAAGTATTCAACCTTTATTCTTCACAGGAACCAATCTGCATCCAGCTGTGTGTCCTTCAGGAGTGACAGGTCAAAGGGTCAAAATCCTGAATTTAAAGCCGCCAGTTCAACAGTAAAACAGGAAGTATTTATCAGATACTTTGTATGAATTCAACAGAATATTTGATGATCTGGAGGTTTTTCGAACCAAACTGTCAGCAGATAAATATCAAAGATGGAGAATTCATCGATTCTCATCAGCAAACGTTTCTCTTTTTCATATCTTTTCCTTCTCTACTATTTCTCTTTTCCTCAGACTGACCCAGAACTTCTCCCAGTCTTACATATTGGTGACTACCATAACCATGTCCAGCTGTGGAGTTCAGTTCAGTTTGATGAATATTTGAAAGTAACAGTACAGTATACATGGTAAATGGAGTATATATAGTACTCATACAGTACTTTAGTTCTGTCTTAGAAGGTCCATTCACACATCTTCTGATCAGGAGTCGATTGTCCTACCGCTGCACCACAGCCGCTCCAAATGTTTAGAGTTTTCTTCAGTTTCTTCAGTCGTTCTGCTTTTCTGATCATC
>NW_023420533.1:0-1929 GCF_002922805.2 Oryzias melastigma
CCTCATTTCCTCACCGACACGTCTTTCCCACAGGAATTGGGGCCTGTAGACTTAAGGCTGAGCCACTTGTTAGAGTGCTGAAGTAGTAGAGATGGTTAAAAATCAAAGGTCTTGCATGTACTTGAGGTCTGTTTCGAGCTGATTGAGATTGAAAGGAAAAGAACTTTATTGGCTGGCATTTCTTTGCAACATCATGTGGACATCTTGATAGCACCTCTGTAATGGTTAAGAGTAAGGTCTGGACTTCTGAAATTGTTCCCCTACATACCAAAACCCCAGAAAAGCAGAAGAAGGAAGGAAGGATGGATGGATAAATGGATGGACGGATGATAACAGGAACTTGATTCTTACTCAAAATGTTATCTAGTGCAGAACTTACAAAATGTAATTTAGCTAACTATTTAGATTCATTTTTGTGAAGCATAACATTTTAACATTTTATGCCAAAGTCTATGCTATTTAAACCCTATTACATTTTAATGTTAGCAAGTAACCTATAATGTTTTTGTGTATGTAAGTTGTGTTACTTTAGTTGCTGAGTTGATTATTAGATATAATAGGCCTTGATAGAAGTTAACATTGCTCTCTAACCAGTGTGACTAAAGAGCATGATTACATTTTCTGAAGAGGACAACAGAAAACAAACACATCCAAAATATTACAAATATTTTAAAAATCTTATATATGTGGGGTGTAGAATGTAAAAGTTTAGCAAATAAAAATTAGCTGATTCTTTTGTCAAATGTATCCAAACTTTACAATATTTGCTCCATATTTCTTGTCCTTATGTCAGAATTTACCACAAATAGTGTGCTGTGTTGTTTTAAAGCATACTTATTTAAATTATAAATATTAAAGTAAACATAAAATATTTATGCAATTTTTTTTTTTGTAAAATGTAAACATTCAACCATATGGTAAATGTTAACTGTAATTACATGATCATGTGAAATCTAAATGTTAAATTCTAATGTTTGGAAAATCTTTCTTTGCCCACATTAATCAAACCTGTCTTTAAACTGTGACACACCAGCCCATACAATCATTGATTTGCAATGTATCGGAACAATACAGACAGAATACAGGTTTGAAATACAACTTTCTTTTGCATGGAATTCATCACGGGCTGCACGGTGGCGCAGTGGTTAGTGCTCTTGCCTCACAGCGAGAAGGCCCCGGTTCGACTCCCGGCTGGGACCTTTCTGTGTGGAGTTTGCATGTTCTCCCCGTGCATGCGTGGGTTTTCACCGGGGACTCCGGCTTCCTCCCACCGTCCAAAAACATGCTTCATAGGTTAATTGGTGACTCTAAATTGTCCCTAGGTGTGAATGGGAGAGTGAATGTGTGTGTGATTGAGGCCCTGAGACGGACTGGCGACCTGTCCAGGGTGTACCCCGCCTTCGCCCTTCAGTAGCCGGGATAGAGTCCGGCACCCCGCGACCCCGAAAGGGAAGAAGCGGTCAAGAAAATGGATGGATGGATGGAATTCATCACTCCCTGTGTGTGGGAGAGCTTGTGCCCAGGTGGAGGAGTTTTTGTACTTTGGATTCTTGTTCACAGTGAGGGAAGATGGGAATGTGAGATTGACAGGTGAATTGGTGCAGCGCTGACTGTCATGTTCCCATCGTAACGTTCCATCATCGTAAACAGGAATTCGAGGCAGAAACCAAAGTTCTTAATATACTGGTAGATCTGTGTTGCAAAGCTCATCAGTGGTCATGAGCTCTGGGTCACGGTCAAAAGAACAAAGTCCGTTACACAATCTGCTGAAATGAGTTTCCCTCTGCAGGGAGGCTGAGGGCTCCTTCAGAGAGAGAGATGCGCTCTATCACCCGGAGGGAGCTCCAGAGAGCAGCCAGCTGTTGGCTGGCCGAGAAATGTGCAGGGATCCCTCCGGAGGAGCTGGAGGAGGAGGCAGGGGAGAGGAAC
>NW_023420534.1:0-1928 GCF_002922805.2 Oryzias melastigma
TTAGACCTGACACCTCGCTAATTTGTAGCCCATTATTCTGCCAAGAGAAATATTATTCACAACTTGAAATCCAACCCATAAAAATCACATTCAGAGCTACTTATGTCATTTTTTATGGTCAATCTTTGTATATCAGCATAAATTCTGCAACAATTTTATCTGTTTATGTCATTTTGGTAAACATGAATGGTGTGAGATGGAAAAAATAAAAGTAATTTTAAAAGAAATTGAAAAGTTTTGCATAAACAAATTCTTGCAAATGTAAGGAAGGTGGAGCAGTGCCAAAAGGAGTGCAAATTTATTATACATTTTATTTTTTTTCTAATAATATTTAAAGATTTTTACGGTAAAATTTGTTGGAGTCTATCTTTAAAATTGCACAATTTGTTTTAAAATTTATTTTTGGTGATTTTAACATGTTTCCTAAAGAAAATTAAGTTTAAAAAAAAATAATTTGCTCTATTTAATGGATAACAAAACACTAAATAAACCTTTTTGTTGCCATTGACATCTATAAATAAAATTTTAAAAATGATTTATGTTGCTTCCTGCCACAATTTAGAAAATTTTAAATAAACTTTCTGAAACTATAGTCTAAAACAGTCTGTGCTGCCCCCTACAGGTTGAAATGTTTAGCTGAATGTTGTGATTGGTCAATCGGTGTAAGTCCGACGTCGTTTCTGGAGTTTCACATCATCATGCTCCACATCTCCAGTTTTAAAGCCCCGCCCATCTTTGATTCTGTAACAGTCGGTAGTTAGCGTGTTAGCTTTAGCATGTTAGCTTTAGCGTGTTAGCTTTAACTTCGGTCGTCAAAAATCAACTTTGCCTCAACCAACCTATTACCCTAATCACTTATTATTGTGTTGATCTCTTGTTACTTAAATTTAGGATTTCTTAATGTTTTTTAGGCTATTTTGATGTTTAGCTATCTCTACAGCTACATGCTAGCTGTTTTGGCTAAGCTAGGTTTTTTGTTTTAGTTTTTCTGGCTAATTTGGCATTTAGCTAATATTTATTTTAGCTAGCTATTAGCTTCACTGTTTTCAGCTATTAGCTTCAGTGATTTCAGCTTCAGCTAGCGATCAATTTTAGCATCTTCAGTTAGCAGCATTAGCATCCCGCAACGTTTCCGGAGTTTCGCGTCATCATGCTCCACATCTCTAGTTTTAAAGCCCCGCCCATCTTTAATTCTGTCAGTCGGTCGTTAGCATGTTAGCTTTAGCGTGTTAGCTTTAACTTCGGTCGTCAAAAATCAACTTTGCCTCAACCAACCATTAGCCTAATCACTTATTATTACATTGCTTATTGTGTTGATCTATTGTTACTCAATTTTAGGATTTTTTAATGTTTTTTAGGCTATTTTGATGTTTAGCTATCTCTATAGCTACATGCTAGCTGTTTTGGCTAAGCTAGGTGTTTTGTTTTAGTTTTTTATTTATTTTAGCTGGCTATTAGCTTCACCGTTTTCAGCTATTAGCTTCAGTAATTTCAGCTTCAGCTAGCGATCAATTTCAGCGTCTTCAGCTAGCAGCATTAGCATCTGTGCCGTCCAAATTCAGCTTACAGCATAAACTTTGGAGGTTTTTACATCCCTGTTGACCTGAAGACGTCTCGTTTGCTCAATAATTCCAGAATGAACAGATTTTATTTGCAAAACTTTGGGAAAGAATTTAATTTTATATGAGTTAAAAGCAGATATTATCTCATGCTGCACAACATTGGTTACTAGCTGCACTGAGATGATCCTGTTTGACACAGAACATCTTTTATTTTGAAAATAAGAATTTGAGATTTGGTCAAATGTAAAAAAAAAATCTTATTTTGAGAGATTCTTGGTTCTTTTTATGCTTTTTTTGTTTTTGTTCATGTAAAAAAATAGGCATAATTAATATTTATTATTTTATAAAAAAGAAGGTCATGAATCC
>NW_023420535.1:0-1928 GCF_002922805.2 Oryzias melastigma
AAAAACATACATTTATCATTTTGGAGTACAGAAATAAGGTTATGCCACAAATAGAAACGGAGTCAAGTTTGGGACCATTTCTATAAATTCCGATTAATATAACTTGTCACATGATGTGTTTGAAGTACTTGCATTCACCAGAAAGTGTTTACTCACCTGCTTTGTACATTTTATTAAAATTCTGAAACTAAATTAAAACGTTGATATTGGCATTACTGCTTGTGACGACTGCTGGAGCCTTTTGAATATGAATGGGGTAAATATTTTGCTTTAAAGAAGATTGCAAAATTTAGATTTTGGTTTCTATAGTTCATCATTAATTAATCAATGTATGTAGTACACAAGATGCTTGACATAAAAAACATGAATAAATATTGGTTAAAAGGATATAAAGTAAAAAAAAAACACAACAATCACACCATAAAAAAATGTAAAGTGAAATAAACACTTATTCTGAGTTGGCATAGACCCAAAAAAATAAAAAACTTAAATGCTAAACAAATAATAGGGCTAATTTAATTAAATAAGTTTTACGTTAAAAATATATATTTAATTTAATACATTTCAAATTACTAACAATAATGTTGTTATTTTTGTCACAGGTTGTTTCCTAAATCCTAATTAAATTTCCCAGAATTCAAAGTAAATAAAAATCCTTTTTGCCCAATACGGCTAAAAACATCTGTACTGCTGAAAAGAGCAACAAATGATTTTTTTATACTTCAAATATTACACATTTTACCTTTTTATGCATTAAATTTTCATAAATTGTACAAAAATGCTATATTTGTTTGTTTGCTATATTTTTCACATTTTTCGTCAGGGGCGTATTTACAGTTAGTCAAAGGTAGAGGATTCCTGTCGGGAGCCCCAAGCAGAAAACTTAAAAAATGTCTAAAAAAATTAATTTAAAAATAATTTCCATGTCCATTATCATTTAATTCTGTCATAAAATACCCCAAATCACAGAAATGACTTAAGACTTCTTGTTACTATCTATAAAGAACCCCAAAGTGGTATTTTTATCTGTTCATGCATTTAAGAGAAATCCTTCAAAAACCTGCCACAAAAACGAGGGGGTCCCATCATGCTGACATCAGCACGATAGGATCCGCCCCCTTCCAGGAAGAGTCTGCTCTGCCAGCACCGTCCCCAGTCTAACACCAACACTCAATTTCTCCATGGAGTTAGTGGTGATCAGCAAAAACACTTTCATTTTAGATGAACAATACCGTATATCTTCCAGTTGTGTCCTGTCTTCAATAAATTCCAGCTCAAACAGTTGCTTGATACTTTAGACCCGGGGCTCCTTTAAGACCCCCCACCCCGGTCGGGCACAGCCATGCAGACACAGCGTGTATTTGTGTTGAGAACCAGTGTACCGATCGTCAGGGCCACTAAAGGCAGATATGTATGGAGAGAAAATAGACTCACTCCGAATTGTTGGTGCGTAATTCTTGATTTTTGCATAAATTAGGTGCATATTCTTGATTTGTGTGTGCGTTATTTAGGATTTCTGCATAATTTTGGTTTTGTACGTACATAATTCTTGATTTGTTTACGCACCCACAAATCAGAGTGAGTCTATTTTCTCTCCATAGTTTTATTGTATGTGCATCCATCTTTGAAGAAATTTGGATACTTATTTTCGTGGGATAACCAGAAAAAAAAGAAAGACTCTGGGATGATGTCATGAATAGGCGGCAGCCACACACAGCGGCAAGTGGAGCTTCAGGAATCGAGTTGTTTTACTTACGGGTAGAAAAAAAACGTACGAAAAAAACTCGTATTTCATAAATAATTTTTTTTCAGTGCTACAAAGGTAACATAATCATATATATGGATATAAATCACTCTGAAAGGCTTAAGAAAACAGTAGTATGATTATACATTTCTTTAACATTAAAATTTGCCTTTTTAAATTCTTA
>NW_023420536.1:0-1928 GCF_002922805.2 Oryzias melastigma
ATGTAAAAATACAATTTTCATTAGTGGGTCTTTAAAGTACTGTAGTACTTTGTTAGTTTTAATTTATGATGATGTGATAGCTGATAGAGAAAGACTATTTTGGGGATTCTGCTCTGTATTAATTAAAAAAAACACTTATTGCATAAATATTCTTCTACATTTTTTAAAGTTTAACTTTAAATGTGACAAATATTGTTTTTAAAGAGGGTTTTGGTTATTCTTTGAAACATTATGGAAAAAATAATTATGATTTGCTAATAAAAAATAACATTTTGGTTATAAAAGTATATTTTAAATAAGTCATTCTATCATTCTAAGTTGACATTCTCTCCTTTTTCTTTTTCCCTGTATAACAAAACTTGATGTACTCTCTTTAATAAAAAGGAACCATTAACTTGCTCAAAGTATAAGACATTTTTTTACTTATTTTTTTATTTTTCCAAGAAAAATCTTGTCCTTAGGAAAGAACCATTAACAGAAATTATTTAAAAGTTTAAGCACAAAAAACTCATTTATTTTGCCAATGCCAAAACATCTCTGAAGGACAAACTTACATCTATAGTTTATACCTAATGACATGTTAATTCCAAATTTACATATAAGAAAACAAATATTTTTAGTTTGACTTTGTTTTTGATGTGAATTAACTTAATGAAAAGTCTCCTGGAGTTTCTGTCAGCTGAACTCAGTAGAGCGGTCATCCAAAAGTTACCAACTTTTCATGCATGCTACACCAACTCTTTCCCACTTTGTCAGAAATATGTGATTCAGTAACCCACATGGTGTCTAATCTCTATAATCTAATCAATTCACTCTGTGCAATTCATTCTTCACCTCTGTTACGAAAGTATTCAGCGAGCCAACAGTAACAAAGAGGTTGCTAATGGAGACCGTAGGTGACTGATGCGCACTAAAATAATGCCTGACATGGCTTTTGTGCTGCAAGGCTGCTAGCTAAATATTCCTCCATTATTTCCCCTCTCGTTGTTCTGCATTGTTCCGGCTAAGGACCTGGTATTGATTAGGGGGTTGCTAAGCAACAGGCTCAGCTGTCACAGAAGCGTGCAGTAGAGAACAGTAAGCCAGATCTAATGTACTGCTCTGTTACAGTGTGACTTCAGCCGCGCTTGCAAGGCTTTTCATTAAAATGCTGAAAATCCTTGAGCCCATTGAAAGTGGAACAGAAAAAGGGAACGGAGCATGATGTTAAAAATTTAATTTTGGTTTGAAGGGGTTTTTAGTAGTTTGTCAAAACTTTGCAAAAATGTTGTGGACATGAAGAATGTAGACGTTTGTAGTGTTCACATCAAATGCAGCTGTTGTTCACTAAAATTGTGAAACATGCTGTTTGTTCTGAGGATAAATGTTGCTGAGGGGGACGACTACAAGTTACATTTGTCCTCATTTTAAGATTTATCAGGAGTGTTTAGTCGCGTCCACATTGTGCTCGGAAACGCGTATTCAAGTGGCCTCTTCCAATGAATGTCTACGTATTTGCGTCCATTGAATGCCCATTATAAGTTAAACTTTGACCAATCAGTGACTCTGTTATGGTGGTGACATATGGAGGACTCCCATTTAAATTCACTCAAGTGCCAACTGAAAAATTGACCATGAAGGAGAAATTAGTAATTGCAGTTTTTGCCGGGCCAGAACTATGACGCCAAGATTGTGTCCAAATTCCTTCACTACTTTGTGTACTATTTATAAAGTACCCTTTGTGTACTTTGTGTATGTTTGCCACTTTGTAGGGCTGTCTGAATTTACAATTCCATGACCAAGTGCCCTAGAAATTTCCTAGAAGTCTCTGAGAAAAAAACAGGGATTGATGCTCGCAAAGATAGACCAGAATGCATTGCCTCTTAATGATTTTTCATGTTAAAAAATATATATATTTTTTCTTTTATAAACCATTCAATTTTTTATCA
>NW_023420537.1:0-1928 GCF_002922805.2 Oryzias melastigma
TGGTACCATAAAACTTAAGATGTGCAGAAAAAAGCTGAAACAGATAGCTAGATACATGTCTTTAGGAACAACAGAGTAGCAGAGGTTAAAAAACAAAACTTTTTTTCACACTTTCTGCTGTCGAACCTTCACAGATTTAACATGACAGAACAACAATAACAAAGGACAAACTTTGTGGCTGCAAGTTTTTCACAAACAGAAAAACTCTTCAAATATTAAGCACAGGTCTGGATTCAAGTAAACATTCAGCAGATAACAGAAAAATCCCAAAATGTGTGAAAAAACAAAAAAAAAATGCATGAATAACTGATGAAAATCCAACAAACACTAAAATGATAAAACAATTCAAGCTTGTTGTGTTACAAATAATTCTCAAAAATTTCCTATTTTATAATTATTTAAATAAAAAAGAAAACTGCAGGATTAAATTGCCTGAAAATATTTAAGAAATCGTTACACTTTAACTGTTTTATTTTGATTTTTTTTTTACAACAAAACCCAAAAATAAACTAAGTATAATTATATGCAAAATGACAACTACTCGTGGTTATTTACAAGTGGTAATAAAACAGTAATAAAAGCAATAACATGTTTATTAATTAAAAAAGGAAGATTTTTTTGTTCAAGGTGATGTTAAATTAAGTGGAATCCTGGATTTAATGGTACCTTGTGAATTAGTGGCATACGACATGAAGGGTGTTTTTTTTTTTTTCCAAAAAAGGGAAAATCTAAGAACTTATTAAGAAAGGCTCCATCTACATATAGCTCCCTTGTGTCCTGGCGTGCTTTTTCAGTCATTTTCTGCTGATAAAACAACTTTCCTCATCAAACAGCCACAACAGAGGAGCCTTTTTCCAGAAGACAGGAGAACAAGCACCCATAGGTGCTACTCTTTTGTAATAGTGATTGTGAAATAGCATCTTGAATAAAAATAAATACATTTAGGGTGGTTGCTTAGCAACTCCATCCATCTTCTTGTCCGCTTCATCCCTTTCGGGGTCGCGGGGGTGCCGGAGCCTATCCCGGCTACTGAAGGGCGAAGGCGGGGTACACCCTGGACAGGTCGCCAGTCTGTCTCAGGGCCTCAATCACACACCCATTCACTCTCACATTCACACCTAGGGGCAATTTAGAGTCACCAATGAACCTATGAAGCATGTTTTTGGACGGTGGGAGGAAGCCGGAGTCCCCGGTGAAAACCCACGCATGCACGGGGAGAACATGCAAACTCCACACAGAAAGGTCCCAGCCGGGAGTCGAACCGGGGCCTTCTCGCTGTGAGGCGAGAGCGCTAACCACTGCGCCACCGTGCAGCCCCACTGCTTAGCAACTCCTATATTAAAATAGTTGAATTCAGTAATATTAGAAACAACATCAAATATATTTATGTGGATTTCAGGACAAAACATGCAAAAAAAAGAATTATATCAACAACAACAACAAAATCATGATGTTGGACGTATTTGTTGAACACAACAAACAAACTGACTAAAGAGACTGTTGAGAGTCTTACCATGATCTCAAGGACTTGTCTGGGTGGAGGAGCCAGGGGGCTTTCGTCCTCCTCTGGAACAGCTATTCTAGCCTTGTGAATCTCCCTCAGAAGATAACCTAGGTTTAAAATAAAAAAAGTGTAATGATTGTAAGTTTAGAGCCATTACAATGCAAGTGTCACAGGCAGAAGGAAGTATTAACAAACTACAATCACTCAGTTACATTCATCAAAAAACACCAATTGTAAAAATTGCAGTAGTTTTGCTGCATCAGACTTTACAAACCTTGATCTGAATGTGTTCACTTTCATTCTTCTCCCAATAACAAAAACAAAACAAAAAAAAAAATACAGAGGCTTTGTTTTCATATTTGCTCAAATGAAATAAATACATAAAAAACTCAAAATACCAGCATTAATATCAGATTTCTCCAAA
>NW_023420538.1:0-1928 GCF_002922805.2 Oryzias melastigma
AGAAGACATTTCCCAGAGTGCCGCATTCAGATGAACGAGGAGGCTATGCACCTCCAGGGAGAGTGTGCTGCTTTTGCACAGATCCAGTTTTACGGTGACCTTTTGCCAGGAACTGTGGTTGTGACTGTTAATCCATTTCTGGTCATTCGGCACTGAATATTACCAAATGAGGTGTATCCTATTTTAGTTTCGACACATGGTTACATAAAAGTGACAGTGCAAGTGCTTAAATAACCATGTATTAAGAAACTACAAACACATAATTAACACAAATGGGAAAAAAATGGTACAAATTTTGTGAAATTGTCACAATATATACAATTTCATTTTATTTTCATTCAATTTTAAAGTAAAAAAAATACAAACGGAGCATAACATGTTATGGAAAAATATAAGAAAGAATTTGGCTAATAAGTACAATCCATTATCATCTTAAAAATTGTCCTAGAAACATCCCATCAAATTGATAAAAATAAAGAAAAATGTAGCTGGCTATAATGTAATGACTGTCATCTATCATGTGAACACATGCAGCTTTACATTATCAAAGACTACAGAAAAAAGGTGTGCTTTCCACAGGCAGCTTTCATCATATATTTTATTAGAACTAAACTAAAGGTACAGCTGGATTACTGTTCCCTGAGCGTATGTATTATAATCACTGATAATCACTTTCATTTAGTCTATGATTGCCTGCTTTTACCTAAAAACAAGCGTTTTCTGTGTAAATGGTAATTGTGGCTTTTGTTGGCTTTCACTCATCTTTGACTTTTTTTTTAACAGTTAAGTCACAGTTTCTGTCATTGTTATTTTTACACATTTTAGCTTTTTGACACTAAGGTATGAAGTTTATTCAAACAGTAAATATGGAAAAAACAGAATTATTCCAGTAGAGTGACATCAGGAGTTAATGAAACAAAATGCCAAACCATTATAAAAGTTTCTTAGCAGAGGCAGCTGTGGACATGCGAGTGCATCTATACGTGTGATGCTATGTTCACACCAAGCTTGCTAATGTGCATTCAAGCGACTGCTTCCAATGAAAATTCTATGTAAACACATGCATATGGGGATTCCGGGCATCCACATTCAAAACTCTTGCTTTTATGGGATATGCATATTTTAAAGATGATTTCCGGGCTCTACATTCAAAACGTATGGCCATAGAATGCACACTGAGAGTGGTGTTTAGTGATTAGTAGTGATGTGTCCTTTTCAAAAATCAGAGGGGGCAACTGTTTGAAATCAATCATCAAGAAGAAACTAATAATTGTGGTTTGTGGCCACCTAGAATTCTATGACACAAGTATTTCATATATTGAAATAGAGCGTTAATAGGAAATTCCTGGAGCAGATTCACAATATTTGCACCGCTTCAACATTATACACAAAGACTCTTTCAACTGTGAGTACATAATCTAGCATCAGGTAGCAACAGACCTGTGTGAACACCATATTCAAATAGCACAGGGGTAGGTCAAACTACAGCCCGCGGGCCGGATCAGTGTTTAGTCCGGCCCCCTGAATAGTATTGACGCACAAAGATTCCATGCTTTTTCTTTCTCTTACAAGGTAGATAACCATAACAATCCACGTATCTGCTCCTTTTCCAGCCCTTCAATTGAATTTTAGAAGCCATTGTGGCCCACAAGTCGAAATGTTCAAAAACCAGTGTTCAGAAGCACATTCAGAACATGCACGTTCTGTACGTAGTTTAACCGGTGGTTTTAGCTTGCTTACTGAAAACAATATAAATTATTTGCAATTTTCTGTTCTGATTTATCTTTTTCTATGAACAATGATTTGTGTCAGTTTTAGACCACAGACTACCTTGGGTCATTCTTATCCAAGCGTTCATTTTAAATCTGTGAAAAACTACGCATGTCCAAAACTATTGTATTCTCTTCCAACAAAAATGCAGTGTATCT
>NW_023420539.1:0-1928 GCF_002922805.2 Oryzias melastigma
TATTGACTTTTATTTTGATTTTTGGGACACATACGCTTCCATACGTAGGGAGATAATCGTAGAAGAGGCTTTCAAACGGACATTAAACCAAACATTTTAACTGTTTTTTTTTGTGCAATTTGTAATAGACAGACACCAAAGGATGAACTCTTGTGGCTTTTTAAGATTTTACATTTTTGAACTTCTTTGGATTGTTTGTGTTTAATCCTTTTCTGTATCAGTTCTTTGGTTTTGGATTATAACGAACCTTCTAGTCAACATAGATTTGTAGAGTTCTGAGTTTAGGTCAGTTAAGACAAGAACAAGAGAGGACTTATGATGGGGAAAGGCTTACTCCATAATACGACAAAAGATTTTTCCTTTTTATAAAACATCTCGTAGATCCGTAGCAGATCCAACGATCATCACTAGGTTTTAGTGCTCGTCTAATCTGCCTAAATGTCTGAGGCAAAAGAGATGCGATATAAAAAATCTCAACAAATAACGTTCCCTCTAAGCGCTCTATGGTTTTAAAGATTTGTCGATAAAGCGGGGGAGTTGGGGACAAATGGATTGCAGCCCAGAGTGAATGTGACAAGGACAGGACTGGATGCTTCTGTTAGCTTGTGTGGCTGCCATGTTGGGTCTTATCAAGCCGGGCCACTCAAGGGCGTTTTGGAGCAGCCGCATGTGGAGGAGGTCATGAGCTGGAGGTGGCAGGTCACGCTCCATTAGAGCTAACATTTGTAAAAAAGACACTGAGATCATTTTACAGACTTTCTTATAGTTAGAGCAGCATCTATTTATGTAGTTTTTTTGGTTTTATTAGTGCACAATTGTTCTGTGTCCAACTCCACGTTCATAATGTTCCTTTTAGTGACAGTAGAGGGAAAAAGTGACTCAAATAAGACACTTCTGGAACCAAATAAAAACTCTTAAATTATATTATATTATATTATATTATATTATATTATATTATATTATATTATATTATATTATATTATATTATATTATATTATATTATATTAATTTAAGTATTCAAGTTTAGCTATAATATGTTTAGTTATAAATAAAACTGGTTTAAATTTTCTTTTTTTCTTTTTTATTGTTCTTTGTTTCACATACAAAATTAAAGTAAACAAGAATTTAAAAATAAAATAAGAATTTTAAAAAAGTACAAAAATACAAAATAAACATAAAAATGTAAAAATACAAATATAAGAATTGAAAAATACAAAAAATACAAATATACAAGTAAAGCAAATAATGTGCTTGAAAAGGAGTGGGAAGAAGAAAATTCTTGTGTGGTCCCACCCCTTTCTACAACATTTTTTGTTACCTTGTCTATTTACAGTTTTTTTTTAATTATCTTTAAACACTTTTGTTGTCTATAACCAGTGGAATTACTTGACAAGAAGGATCATTCTTTAAATCATAAATATTTTTACATTTTAATTTAAAAATGTGAATATTTTTTCCAGTACTTTTTTCAACATAACTATCTTTAGTTCTCTTGTTTGTGTGATTTTTTCACTCTTCTCCCAAAGCAGCTTTTTAACAGTGAGTTTATGTTAATCTTACAGGACTACAAACATATTTTAAATAAATGAGGCATTTACTTAATAATGCATAATTCATGCAGCTAAAACAAACATATAAAGGGTAAAAGAAAAGATACATTTTGAAATTTTAAATGAAACAAAACCAACTATTTTATGTTAACACTGTTGTAATCGCACTTTTGGATTATTATATATTATTTAAATATAATTATTAATTATGATTCATTATTATTTTGATATATCTATATTATTATTATCATATTTTGATTGCTAGGTACATTTTATATGACAATATAAACATAATTTTAAACAAAAACAGGCCAAATTGAAAATTTTTCCTAAATTTTTATTGTATGAAATTTGGACTTCAATGTTTACAGTATTATT
>NW_023420540.1:0-1927 GCF_002922805.2 Oryzias melastigma
ATGTGAGCAATTGTAGGCATCTATTTGGTATTCAGAGGAATATTATGAGAGAATAATTTCTTTTTTTTGCTTGTTTCTTTTCTCATTTTGTTTGTAATAGTCCCCTCAAATGAGCTGCTGTTGGCACTGTGTAATATTTCAAGAACCTGTGTTTGGCTTATTTTTATGGTTTGCACCTGTAATGCAGAAAAGCCAAATAAAATTTTTGAAATTATCCTCTTTCCCTTTCTATTCAGGGCTTTGGTGACGAGGGTTGACAATACAGATGCTGCAGGTTTTTGGATTTTCCAAACTTATGGAAGCAGGAGGAGCTGCATCTTGAAAGAAGTGAAGGTGTATCTTGGAGTTCAGTTTCAATTTTATTTATATAGCCATCTATCACAAAAACAATTGTCTCATTGGGCTTCATACCGGTAATTGTACAAATGCAGAAAGTCAGTCATAAAATCTTAACAATAGTACATGCTAAGCTAAAGAGACTAGGCTAAACTGGTTATCCCTGCCCTTAGACCCTCCTTCTCGGAAAGGAAAAACTCCTTTTTAATTAAAAAAACTGATTCCAGGAAAAATGGAAGAAACCTTAGGGATGCCCATATAAAGACAGAATCCTCTCCGAAGGGACAGGTGATGTACCAGGACTATTAAAGAGGGCTTAGCTTATCTAACTCTACAACTACATCTTTGAATAGTGTTCATCCAGACAGAACTGGGGACATGGTCCACAGCCAAGACGAGCCAGAGGAGAAGTGCACGGCCAAGAACAGGAGCACAAACGATCCACTTGGAATCTGAACTCTCTGCTGCTCTCCCAGAGGGGAGTGGGGAAGAGGGAGAACACGTGAACCATACTGCACCAAACAGAAACACAGTTCCATTGAGGTTCTTGTGGCCATCTAAAGGGACGTCGTGATAATGGAGCGTACCATTGTTGTGCATTTTCAGTGAGTGTTTGTGAGTTATTTGCAAGGATAATATAAGTTGCACGCACTAATGATGTACAGGTGATGCTGTAGTACGGTGCCCTCATGCTGAACTCCAGTTGTTGGTAAGGTGTGAGTACTGAGACCTTGGCTCACGAATACTTCCGGTTCCGGAGTAACACCAAAGTAAAGAGAATTACAGTAATCTATGTGGGAAGAGATCATGGTGTGGATGGTTGTTTCTAAATCACTGCGGCTCAGGGAAGGTTTGGCTTTAGCTAAAAGACGCAAATGATAAAACCTAATTTTGACAACATTGTCAATCTGTTTGTCAAACTTAAAACAGCTATCAAAGATAGCGGTGGAGTCAGCTGTAGAGGTGTCACTGAAAATAATGCTCTCTGTTTTTGACTCATTTAAGTATAGAAAATTCTGGCTCAGACACTACTTTACGTCCTGGATGCATCCTGTTAAAACATTTTGTTAGGTCTTTTTTCCTGAACTGAGGGGCAGGTATATCTGTAGATCATTGGCGTAGCAGTGGAATAAGCTGCAACAAAGGAACCAAGAGGCAGCAGATGTAAAGAAAAAAGGGCAGGACCAAGGATAGAGCCTTGAGGTACCCCACTGGATAGAGGAGCCACAGAGGAACAGGCCTCACCAATTTTAACAGAAAAGTTTCTCCCTGTTAAATATGACTTGAACCAGTGAACCGTGAATACTGATGTGGTGTTCCAGTCGAGACAGGAGGACTGCTCTGAGGTCCAATAGCACCAGAACCACAGGCTGTTTGGCATCATGGACCTTCAGAGGGGCGGACTCTGTGCTGTGCCGAGAAAAACTTCTCAAAAATAAAATTGAGTTCCAAAAAGGACTGCAGCTGCTTTAAAAAAAACTTTCTAATAACTTGGATAAAAAAGACAAATGAGAAACGGGTCTATAATTAGGTAAAGCAGAGGTGTCAAGATGAGGTTTTTTAAGAAGACACTTGACCACAGCATGTTTAA
>NW_023420541.1:0-1927 GCF_002922805.2 Oryzias melastigma
TCGCTCCAGGTTTTGTCCTTCAAAGCGGCTCGCTGCTGTGTGCTGCTGAATGGCCTCTGGCTGCTGCAGATGGACTTGGCAGAAAACCAACCGCAGCTTCTGTCCTGCTGCAGCGTCCAGCCGACGGACGGCGAGCCCCCTGCAGCTGTGCACCGCTGTGTCTGCGCAGACACCCTGTTCTCCCTCTGCTCCTCCGGACTCATCTGTATCCTTTACTGGGAAAATAAAGAAACTCCCACATCCACTGAAACGACGAAGCTAAGCTGATGGAGTGGGTGCAGGTGACACAGCTGTTTTCCTCAGCCCTCCGCCCAGCTGTGCACAGCATCTCTGATGGGAGCCTGCTCGCCAGTATCAACCTACCTGCATACTTGAGCTTTGTAGCAGCAGAGGGGGACTCTTCCTTCCTCCCGTCCTCCCTCTGCCTCCTCCAGGTGTCCTCTGACCTCAGCACAGCTGTGGCTGTGAGCCACTCTAACACTGCTGTGGCTCTAGACCTCAACCACTACTTCAGGTACAGAACCCGCTCGTCTCCTGTGTTACTGCTACATTCCAGGGTTAGGAACTCCTGGTTCTGTCAGCATGTGCAGCAGTAGATGAGCAGCAGTGGTCCTCAGGACTCCTGTCATGCTTCTTTCTGCCTGTGGTCCTCTTATCGGTATTTGTGTTTCAGAATGTACCCCGAGCACCTCCTCTGCGCTCCTCCCCCCTGCTCAGCTCCTCTGCGGCCGAAGGAGCCGGTGGACCAGGACAGCCTTCAGTGCAGCAGCTGCAGCCGGGCTGCTCTCAGGCTGCCTTTCAGCATGGACCGGTAAATCTTCTGGTGTATGGTGTTTGGATTTCAGCTCCTGCTGCGCACTGAACCGTCTTCAGGTCATGTGACTGACGACCTGAACATCATTTCCTTTCGTTACAGATAAAAGCCGGCCTTTCTCCTTCGAGTGGGGGGGTTTGTAAGGCGACAAAAGATCATTTGTGCAGTGACATATTATTAAGGTTTTTTAGGCTATTTTGGAGTTTAGCTAATATTTCAGCTGTATGCTACCTATTTTGGCTAACTTGGACTTTTTTTTTTTTTTTTTTTTTTAGGCTAATTTGGTATTTAACTAATATTTTAGCTGGCTATCAACATTAGTGTTTTCAGCTATCAATTTCAACATCTTTAGTTGCCAAATTCAGCTTACAGCATTCACACTAGCATTATTGCAGACAATGCTAGTGTGAATATATCTGGTTTTTAGTTGGTTTAAAGCTAATAATGGTTAAGATGTGTGTTTTGCATCCACTTTGCGCATGACCCGATTAGTCGTCTATTTGGAAAAAATAATAGGTGATTAGTCGACTATTAAAATAATGGTTTGTGGCTGCACTACAGTGGAATTAAGGGAGAGGATCATAGACTGGCATAAGACCACAATCAACTATAGAACCGTCGGCAAGAAGCTGGGGGTTAGGGAGACAATTGTTGCTGCAACTGTACCAAAATACAAGAAAATGACCATCAATCCACCTATAGGTCTGAGGCTCCAAACCAGAACCCCCCTGTGGGGTTTCCAGAACAGTGAGAAATCAGGCCAAAACAACACGCAGGAGTTAGTTGATGATCTCAAAGCAGCTGGAAAAAACAGTCACCAATAATATTTGAACATCTTGCAGTGCTGCAAAGTAGCCCTGCTTAAGCCAGACCCACTGGAAGTTTGTCAAAGAACCCTTTCATGATTTAGAGAGTGATTGGGAGAAGATGCTGTGGTTAGATCAGAGCATAATGGAACTCTATGGCATAAACTCAACCCATCGTCTTTGGAGGAAAAGAAATACTGCTGATAACCTTGCAGGGGTGTCAAATTCAATCACACAAGGGGCCAAAATCCAAAACACACCATAGGTCACGGGCCGAACAGGATAAACATTTATTGAACACTCTAAA
>NW_023420542.1:0-1927 GCF_002922805.2 Oryzias melastigma
AATATAGAACGACAGGAACTTTGAATTTATGTCTCTTTTCACCTGAAAATCCTACAAAATGTTTTCTACAATTAACATTTCACAGTCAAAAATGGTTTAAATCATAACTTTTGCTCTTCCATCTCGTATTTCCACAACAGCTTCTCTTTAATAAATATTTTAATGTTTAAACACTATTTGTATTAAAATTCAGTGATAGATTTAAGTGGAATCTTATGACAGATGCTGAATTTTCATCAATTATTTGAACAAAAATCACAAGATTGTAATGTTTAAAAAGGATATTTTAATGTTTTTTGTTAGATTTCAGTAATTTATCAAGGAAAATCTGGAAAAAAAAAAAGAAAACGTATTAACACAGTTACAAAACAGATCTGTTAAATTATGACACGTTTTAAATTTGAATTTCACATTAAAAAGCATTTCTTAAAGGTCAGAAGTGACCCATGGAGGGCAATGATTTAAAAAGAGACATTTATTTAGATGTGAACAAATTCTTTCGACTATTAAAGCGCATAACGTTTAATGAAAACTCATTAAACTGAGTAATTGTATTACTTTTAGTATTTTTAATTGGTATATTTAAGTCCTAACATTACAAATTCAGAAAAAAATCTGTCACACTAAGGTCACCCTTGAAGTAAGCAGGGGAAGTAACAAATCGCACATAGTTTTCAAACTTTTATAGATTCAAAAGGTAAAAAAGTCAGAAAAAATAATATATTCACACTAGCAGACATTAACTGGACCACATTTAATGAAAACCAGGCAAGACAAGCTGGAAGTCTCACTACCTGTTAGGACTTTTGTCTCTGTGCTTTGATAAATGGATGGCACAAAGGAGCGCACAATCATCTTTCTTTTTTCCTTCTTTCTTTATTTCTCTCTTTCTTACTCAGCTCAGAGACGATAAGTTTTAGATCCAAAGACAGCTCATAAATCTTGTGTCCCATCACTCAGACTCACAAACAGCCCGAAGAAGGAGAACAATGATTAAGACAGCCAAAGTACAGAGGGAAGTATTTAAGAGTCGAGGGTATTGCTGTCGATGAAATCACACGCTGAACCTTCGCTAATTCTAATATTGGAATAAATAAACCACAGGCAGAGCATGTAAGGAAATTTTCAATGAAGTCGACAACTGCAAGAATGGTGAAATCATGTAAAAAGATGTTAAATAATGACACTGGATGCTTGTCAGCAGTTAATAGCTGTAATTGTTAAAAAAATTCTTGTAATTATTAGCTGTTTCTTTAATTTATTTTCTTTAACGACATTAATGACAAAAACTTGCAACAATCTAATCATTTTAATGGCGTCTTCATGAATTATCTCCTTTAATCACTATTATTAGTGTCATATTTACAGACAATATGAGGATAAATGTACAAAATGTATCGCTTGTGGATAATTTTCAAGCAGATTCTTGATTTATGAAGCACACGTTGACAAATACTATGATTACAAACACTGATGGTACGTAGAATTTCTCCCAGAAATGATTGTTTTGGGGAGTATGTGTGGTAATTTAAATGTGTATTAATATGATTGCATAAATAATAACCATTTGTGTTTGTATGCAGATGCACAGCCGTCACTCTAAAGAAACAATTCCTTATTGTTCATTTTTGATTTGTTTCTGTAAAAACAACAGGATTATGTTATGTCACATTTTAATTTTGATTGCCTAAAGACGTTTTTCCTTTTTCAGACCTGGTAGCAGCTCTTGTGTTTAAGACCTGTTGTGTGAATGCAGGTGGGATGATATCTAAGGCTCGCTCTTCATGATGGGAGTGTCCACCACCACACAAGAGTTCTGCACACCTCCCACATCATTTTCACATTTTGAGTTAAAGCTTCAGCAACAGGTACAAACACAATCCTTCCGCTTGTTTGTCACAGCATGATTAGTGTTCACATTTAATTC
>NW_023420543.1:0-1926 GCF_002922805.2 Oryzias melastigma
ATTGTAAAAAAAAAAAAAAATGAAGTGGTTGCTTAATCATGTTTATACCATTTAAAAAAAACTGTTGTTTTTTTTAGGATAGTTTCTGCAGATCATCAGAAAGTCATAAAAAATTCTGAGTTTTGGAACTTCTTTAGTAAGCCTGCTCTCATTTCCTATCATCCCGTTGTTTACACTCTTTCCCAATAGCTTACAGCCCCTCACAAGCCCAACCTAGCGTTACCGGAGCTATCCAGCTGTACACTTTTAAGCCAGTTGCCAGTTTGGACGAGGAAAACAAAGACATACATGGATGTTTTTGTCTGCGAGTGGATACGTTGGAATGGAGCAGTGAGCTTGTGGCTCATTGACTGTTGCACCTTCATCACTACTACAGGCTTTTTCTAACTGTCTCATTTTGTCTGACCTTGAGTCACAACGATTTAAAAAAAAAAAAGTCATGTATGTTTGATGTTGATTCATGTTTGAGGTAATTTTCTCTATGAATGTGCTTTAATCGTGAGAAAAATGCTGCAAGAACATGTCAAAAAAACAATTTTCATCAGAGTGAGTCTTTAAATGTTAACCATTCTGTGATGATATCCAGAAGAATCTGGTTGATCCTGACTCTTAGAGTGAAATGAATATGTAATCCTGGTTTTCACATCTGTCTGGAATATATTGTGTTATCGGATCAGAGGAACGATTTCAGTCTGTCATAAAACTGTGCAGCTTCGCTCCCAACTGTTCTGCTTTGACAAACAGACGGAACTTTAAGAACTGTTTTCTGAAACGCATAACTGCTGGTAGATAATAAAAGTCAGAGTGAGAAGTTTGCCTCTTCTTCGTTGTAATTTGGGAGAAGTGACCGTGTAAAGCCATAAAGCACACGTACCCCATGCAGCCTGAGCGGACCTGTGTGCCGCACGGTGGCCCGACTCCACTCTCACTTGTCGGCGGAGCAGAACCAGGATGACATTTAATTCATCTACTGGATTAGCAGGACAGCGTGTTGAAGTAAGACTTGGCTTTTACAGGACATCAGTTTCCAAGACTTGACTTTTATTACCTGGCTGGGAGCCAGCAAGGGCTAACTGCTCAGTACCTTGCCCTTGCAGAGATCCCTGCAAATTCACTCTTTGAGAGCGGCGTCATCTTTGGTGACCTTTGCTGACTCGACTCAGCTGCTGTGTTTTACAGCGGCTCACATGCGAGTCCCGACATGGGGAGTAAATTACAGCGGGCCAATCTGCAGGCTGCATTTTGAACCTGTTCCCACGGCAACAGAGACTGTCTGACGGAGTGAAAAGTAAATACAAAACACCGAGGCACAAAGTGATCATAAACAATGTTTGAGCCTTTGATCAGGCTCCTCACAGACATGCTCACAGTGCCATCTTGTGGAGAAAACCCTTACAAACTCAAAAGGTTTATCATGACAAATCCTTGGGACCAGTGATGGTAAGACCCCCCATGACTAATACAAGGCCTTAAAAATGCACAAAACTCATAAAGCATATTGCTTTTGTTGAAAATATTCCCTATACTCTAAGGCAGGGGTGCCAAACTTAAATGCGCAAGGGGCCAAAAAGGATAAACACTCTAAAACAAAATGTTTAAAACTTGAAAACTGTATCTTTTTACCATGATTATGAATTAGATATTTAGCATTACCTGCGATAATGCTAGTGTGAATGCTGTAAGCTGAATTTGGCTGCTGAAGATGCAGAAATTGATAGCTAAAAACAATGAGGCTGAAAAAAAAAATGTAGGTTATCCAAAACAGCTAGCATGTAGCTGAAATATCAGGTAAACACCAAAATTGACCAAAACAAAAATAAATAAATAAATAAATAAATAAATAATAAAAAGCCTAAATTAGCCAAAACAGCTAGCATGTAAATATTAGCCCAACTCCACAACAGCCTAAAAACTAAAAAGCCTAAA
>NW_023420544.1:0-1603 GCF_002922805.2 Oryzias melastigma
GCTGCTTTAAGGTAAAGAGCAAAAGCAGAAAGCTTTATTTATAACTGTGTTGTTGTTCACAAACTCAATTTCCACAAATATTAGCCAGCTATGAGCCTGAGTCAGGGAAATGAACACTTCTTTTATTCTTGGAATTCTATTAACAAACAGAAAACTTGAGTAAACAGAAAAATAAAGAAAAAAGACGAGTTTGTTTATTGCGAGTTTTACATCTTCAGTTGTTATTTTAAGTATGTTTTCTTGGTTTTATTAGTTTGAGCCTGCAGTCTGATTGGTCTATTCCCACCCTTCCAATTTCAAGTTTCATGTTAACCATAAAGTATCATGTTGTAGTACCGCTAAAGACCACTGGGAGCAGGTTGCATAGGAGAGAAACTTTTGATTGATTCTGTAGCACAATAGCCAGATTTATACAGGTTTAGGGGCATTTATTGCATAATTAGTTGATAGATGGGTAGAGTCAAAAACTTGCTCTTCTTGCCTCGGTCCCATTCCGTCCACTTCAAACTCTACATTTTCTATGCAGAATCCACTGAGTGACGGAGATTATCGCTTCAGTGTGTATGTAATGTCTATGGATAGTCATGAAATTATGCATCTCCAAATAATCCAAAACAAAACTGGAATTTAGTTTTAGCCTTTTCATGCATGGAGGTCACCAGTGTAAATAATGCTTTGATAGCAAATATATCATAATATACTACAAGATACTAAGCAAAGAGAAGACACTCAGAAATAGCAGTTCATAGATTTGATGGGAAGCTAGATCCTAAACTAATTTATGTGGATTCTGTGACCAGTACTTTTGTTACACTATTCTCTATTCAGAGACATTGTCTTTAACCGTGTTTTAGATAAATCACCCTATAGAGATAGAGGAACCACCATTATAACATGATAACACATTTCAAATTATTTAAAGTTAAACACACAAATGACCATATAATGACACTGATGTTTGGTGGAAAGATAAATACATCTTTATAAAATTAAAAATAACTTTTGATACATGTTTTTTGTAGATGAATAAAAAGCTTTACTAGCGCATGTACTACAGTTGGGAGAGGCTTGATGCTAAATGTCAAAGTGGTTTATATTTCACTAATCTTGCTCCGGATTTTTTTTACGGCTCGATTACAATATATGAAAGATTTGGTGACAATTAAAACTGGCCGTGAACAAACCGAAACTATTTATTCCTCCTTCATGGTCAAACTCTGATAGCTGAAAACGCTGAAGTAGATAGCTGAAAATGCTGAAGCTGAGAGCTGAAAATGCTGAATTTAATAGCTGAAAATGCTGAAATTGATTGCTAAAAAATCTGAAGTTAATTGCTGAAAAATCTGAAGTTGATAGCTGAACATGCTAAAGTCAATAGCTGAAAATGCTAAAGTTGATAGCTGAAAACGCTGACGTGGATAGCTGAAAACGCTAAAGCTAGTAGTTGCATATGCTGAAGTTTATAGCTGAAAACGCTGAAGTTGATTGCTGAAAACGCTGAAGTTGATAGCCTGCTACATTATTAGCTAAATACCAAATTAGCCTGAAAAAAAAACGAGGTTGGCCAAAACAGCTTGCCTGTAAATTAACTAACCTTGAAAAT
>NW_023420544.1:1710-1926 GCF_002922805.2 Oryzias melastigma
AAAAAACGGCTAAATTAGCCAAAACAATTAAGATGTAGCTGGAATATTAGCTAAACTGCAAAACAGCCTAAAAAATCATAGTAAATGGTAAAATAGTCCAAATATTCTGATATAATGATCCGTATTGCCGGATCCGACTCTCGGGCCTTGACTTTGACACGCCCTTTAAATGCTGAAGGTGATACTAAAGCCTCAGTTTTGTCTAGCTACAGTACG
>NW_023420545.1:0-439 GCF_002922805.2 Oryzias melastigma
CAATACTTAAAAACCTTTAAAAACGACAGAATATTAAAAGAACAACCGTTGATTGTGCATACTCTTTCCTGAGATGAAACTGCTTCTTTCTGTGCCTCGGACAGTAAACATCAATCGTGCGACCTCCACGTCTTCTCCTCTGTGATCCCCACGAACTCTGGAAGAAATACAACACCCCACCCCAAAAAAGAGGGGGAAAAAAGGTTAGGAACTATCAAATCAAATTATACTTACTAAAGCCACAAGTGTCAATATAAAGAATGACACCATTAAATATTTAATTACTACTGCACTGCATTGCTCCTGACCCAGGTTGCCTGTTTAAATGCACCTTCCAATGTGTGTCAGAATGGTAGGTATTGGTTGATATTTTTGATTTTTATTTTGGTCTGGTTGGTTTAGGTTATGGAAGTTTAAGGTTTGGTACAGCAATCAAAAA
>NW_023420545.1:644-1925 GCF_002922805.2 Oryzias melastigma
TTACATGAAAATATCATGGACATCGGTTGCGCGTAAAAAAATCATGTTATGTGTAACATGAATATTACACATAATAACCATGTTATAACATGAATATTGTACATAAAAAAATCATGTTATGACAACACAAAAAAAAGACTTTAGTATGACTTTTTTTTTAAACACTTGACAATAAAATACTTTAGTAGCACTATTTGTTCAAATTAAATATGTATTTAAAATTGAAACAATTTATATTGAATAATTAAAATGTCATTGTATATTACAAATCAGATTATATAGCAATTGCAGAATAATATATAAAAACATTGATTTTATTTCTTTTTAAAACCTCATGCATTACAGCAATCAAATACAACACAACAAGTTTAAGGTTCAACCTGTTTTTTATTTCAACTTGAAAAATATGATTACAGCTATGCAAATAGTACAAATCAATATTTATGAGGTTTGCTGTTTTTTGTTACACAGGACATAAAGCCAAGAGGCTGGATTCCACCAAGAGAAAAAACAATTTTACAGGTAGCAATTTCATTTCAAGAGTTCGATATTAAAGGCTGTGACTTTTTTTAGACATGAACCAATTAAAACAATGTTCTGGATTACCTCAAAGTATGAGGAGGGACGAGCATCACCCCGATTTGTGCGTGCGTAATTCCTGATTTGTGTGTGAATTTTGATTTGAGCATGTGTAATTCTTGATTTGTAACTCATAATACATTTTGTACAAAAAATGAAAAAAAAAAATCCAAAAATACAATTAACACATGCACACATTTACATTACAACAGCTTGAAACTAATTAAACACAAATCTTTGTAAATTACACAAGAATCACTTGTTATGCAAACACACAACCTCAGTTACACATATCTGTGGTGAGACTTTTAACGTATCACAGATTCATCTAGAGTGATGCGCTTAAATACTACGAGAAAGCTCTTTAATCAGTTTTCTTACTAGCCATTTTGAACATTATGAAAGACATCCTGAAAAACAATATAGAACTGTGTTAATTTTATTTGAAGAGTCGCATCTCAAAGACCTCCACCCTTTTGGACATAACTTTGCCCTCTAACTCCATTACAATTTTCCGGATTACCTCAAAGGTGTATCTGAGATGAGGACGGTGATCCATATTAAGGTTCTAAATAAGGCCAAACAGCATGGCAACTGCCACTCCACCACAGCCTGGACTTCAAGGACCACAAGAATGTCCTTTTCCTCACCACTGCTACATGCCATTTAGTGGAAAATTCCCTCCATGGTGTCCTCGATTGC
>NW_023420546.1:0-1925 GCF_002922805.2 Oryzias melastigma
GCACTTATTCTTGAAAAGCACCTAGATGGTTAGTTGAGGTGGAAGTAGTCGCTGCAGACTTTAAAGTTCCACTCCAACAATATTTTTTTTCTATCGTAAAATCGTTCCCAGTAATCCTTTAATATGTGATAATTTTTTTTTAGCCAAAATGAAAAAGCCTATATCGGTTTTAAAGACATATTTTATGCATGCAGCAGTACCCTATTAGAAATAAATTCTGTGTTGTGGGCGGGACTGTTGGCGCAGAGCAACCCCGCCTCCTCCCTGTCGCTGAGAGTTCTGGTTGCGCTCATGTGCAATCTAATAGCCTCAAGCTATCATTAGCGACGCAAAAATAACGACGAGCATTATTAGATCAATCCAGTTGTACGGTTTTGGGCCAGAATCGCAATTCGCTACATAATGAATGTTAAACGCTCATCACGTCGTGCACGCCTAATCATGAGTGGGCCAGACTTTAGGACGCTCATATCAGTAACTCCTTCATTAGTCTGAGCTTTTTCTAGCATCCGGTTTTCATCTGGTCTTGATTTGAATTAAGTAATACTCAAATGTTATTATAATCGTAAATAATTTTATACGGGGCTCTCTATTATGAAAACAAAATAAAGACAAATTTCAGTGGAGTGAGTCTTTAAAGTGTTTGAACGTGTTCTTGTACCATTTTTCTCATGATGGAGGACATACAGTATATATAAAGAAAATTAAGTTCAAAATTGCATTTTGAAGAATTTCTAGCTCCAATATTTTTCTTCCTTTTTGTCACACCGTTAGGTTGTAGGTGTGAGGGACTTTAAGATAGCAGGAGAATGTGTAAACATAGAGCTCTCAGCAATGGGAGGGAAAGAGGAGGCGGGGTTGCTCCACGTCAACAATTCTGTCCACAACTTGGAGATGAATTTCTGATGACATAATGCTCCTGTGCAGAAACTGTCCTAGAAAATGACAGTTTTTATAAAATTTTGGCTAAAAATAACATAATAATGATTAAAAGACCTCTGGGAACGCTTTCACAATAGATCAAAATATAATTGGACTGGGACTTAATAGAAACCTGACTATAATCTCACAGGCGAACTGAATAAGCCATCTCTGCTGGTTGTATAAATTGCAATAATTAATTTCCAGTCGATTGGCGGTAGATAATTTGGTAAAAATTTTCTCTTGTTTTGGAAAAACTAACATTGTGACATTTTTAATCAAATGAGAGATTAACGCTAAATTGCTAAATTATTTTATTGTTTGAATCAATAGTCGTAAGTGTCAGATGAGCTTAGTGAAAAGCCATTTTCTTTTTGTAAAAAGACAAAAATGTCCTTATTTTTGAACGATTTAATGTGTTTAAAGAGATTCTTGTGAATCATTCATTTGTGTAGTGTTTATAAATAACAAAAAAACAGTCACTTAAACTGATAAATCAAGTTTAAAAGCTTCAAAAGTAAAAAACAGTTAACTCACTTTAAACTTTGAACTAGCTTATGGGTTTCAAATAATTTTTTATATATTCATGTAAAATAGTTGTTATTTATATTTAACTAACCTTTTACTTTCCCACGATGATAGTCAGTCAGTGTTGAACATGGTACCAGAGAGACGTTTACTGGTCCAGGACTTGTTTCACTTCCTGTATTTAGACTGAATTTCAGCACCAATTTGACATTTGGTTTCAGATATCTAGCAAAAACAAAGACTGTGATGCTGTTACCATGTTGGGTGTTAATTATAACTCGAGCTAATGAGAGAGTAGACATCCTCTTTGGTTATAGGAATCATAGAGAGAAGTCTACTGCTGTAAACTGAGAGTATTTGGTCAGATTCCAACACTTTCATCCCTTATTAATGAAAAAGTAACAATTCAAGCCTACCAATCTTCTTAGAATGGCTGCATTTTTTTAAAGTTTGAATCCCCTCTTTAAGGTCAGATT
>NW_023420547.1:0-1925 GCF_002922805.2 Oryzias melastigma
TTAACCCTTTGGAATGGCGTCCTGCCATGCAGCTGTGAGATCAGTCAAGTAAAACTATGTCTAAAATGTGCTTCAGCTTGCTTGAATATTCTATGATTGAAATTTTATTGAACTAACGAGAGAATATGGCATTTATTTGTAATTTTGGACAAAGGTGATCTTTTCATTTAATAAATAAGGCAGAAGATGAGCGTTGATTAGACGGCTGCAACAAGGAGCGGAACAGAACCGTCTGCTATTAGAAATCCAACAGCAGCGAGGAAACCAATCCATCATTGTTTTATTCTGGGATGGGAAACGACAGGATTTCTGTAGAACGAGGACCGGTGTTTTCTAAAATTACAGGAAACTCTGCCGTTGACTCCGAAAGTCCTGGCCGCTGCTGACAGACACCTGAGAGCAGATTCCATAGCTGAACACCTGAAATCCAGCTGGATCAAACTTCTGGAAAAACACAAAAAAAAAAAACGGTCTTTTATCATTATTATTATTATTATTATTCAGAAATAAAAACTGAGTCAAAACATTCTCATTAAAGTGCTTCAAATCTCTTCAGATTAGAAACTGAGGCTTTTATTTTGTGTGATAGTCATCAGAGCAGTCATGTGGTCATGATGGAATCAGTTAGGTGATCTTCATTTTCCTGTTGTTTCTGCAGAGCTGTTGGTACATGGAAGTGAGATGTCTGGTTCTCCTTACAGGTTCCAGGCCCAGGACCTGGAGGTCCAGCTGAGCGATGAGCTGGCTGCATCCCTGAGGCAACTCAAGGTACGTCTTCAGCCTCCATGAAGCCTCTGAGCTCATCAGGATTCAGTGAAATGTGGTTGTTGCTCCCATTTAAGCCTCATCTCTGATGACCCACTTTCCTTCCAGCTAACTTTCATTACATTGTGAGGTCCTCTCTGATAGGTCTAGACCTGTGATAGGTTTGAATGGGATTACATGTAGACAGTAGATCACCTGGGTGAGTAGATTTGTTGTCCTCGCTCACTTCTTGTAATGTGGTGTTTTTGCAGCCAGAGGGCAGCATTCTCAAGGACCGCTTCAAGAGTCTGCAGAAGAGGAACCTCATTGAACCCAGAGAACGGGCCAAGTAAGGCCATCCGCCTGAAGTCCTCACTACTGTGTGGGTCCATGTCTGCCAGCTGACCTGTTCTTCTGCTTCCTTTCAGGTTCAAGAGGAGACTCAAGGTCAAATACGTGGAGAAAAGAGCCTTTCGGCAAATCACATGACTCTGTCAAACTAGTGTCAATAAAGCTTCACCAACAGAATCCTGTAGACGCTTTCCTTTCTGCAGGACTACAGCTGCTCTCATGTGTTTGGTTGATTACTTTGTCTTTTATAACTCGACTCGCGTGAGATCATCAAAGGAGGTTTGGTCTGCAGCTGAGCCCGCTCAGCGGCGCAGAAGACCACGGCCTCAGGTGATGATTCACTGAAAAGTTCTGCTCCACCTTTAGCTTTTTTTTAGCAGAGAATCTAGTTGCAGCAGATAATTTTAGTAATCTCATCGTCTAAAGGTCTAAGAGTATTAAATGGAAATAGAACTCTATAAAAGATGTTTGGACAGTTCTTGCAGGACTCGATGATCAGACTGAGCTGCTCCCTTCTTGTTTTTTGAGGTACAGAGGTACATCCCTGTCCTGAACACCAAATTTCTCCATCACTTCCTCACTTTCCTTCACCTACATGTCCGTTAAAGTCTGCTCCAATCAGCACTCTAGAATCTCCTCATCCATCTCCCTCCAGATTTCCTCCTGGGGGTCATAATCCCCGACAAGCACAAGCATCACACCATCTTCCTTCACACTCTTGACTCTTCATCCCTAGAACGTTCTTATCAAGTTCCTCCTTCACGATTTCTCCTCTGCTCATTAGCCCAGTTTCCATCCTGAATGTCGAGGAGGTTCTTTAAAGCTCAGAG
>NW_023420548.1:0-1251 GCF_002922805.2 Oryzias melastigma
AAGTTGATTTATTCTGGAACAACATTACTGTCTTTTTATTATCAAATCTGTTAAAAAGTTACAGTTTAAAAGTTTAAAAATTGACATTCTTTCAACAATTTTGGCATTTACTACGATTTTTTAAGCTATTTTGGAGTTAAGCTAATATTTCAGCTACATGTTAGCTGTTTTGGCTAATTTAGGCTTTTATTTTCAGTTTTTTTAAGCGATTTTGAAGTTTAGGTATTTTTTCAACTACATGCAAGATGTTTTGGTTAACCCAGGTTTTTTTTGTTTGTTTGTTTTTGATGGCGAATTCGGCATTTAGCTAATATTTTAGCTGCCTATCAGCTTCAGTGTTTTTAGCAACCAATTTCAGCATCTTCAGCGGCCAAATTCATCTTCCAGCATTCAGGCTAGCATTATCACAGGTAATGCTATATATCTAGTTCATAATTATGGTAAACAGTTACAGTTTTAAAGTTTTAAAAATTGGAATTCTGATAGCTCAACAATTTTGGCATTTACTACGATTTTTTAAGCTATTTTGGAATTTAGCTAATATTTCAGCTACATGGTAAATGTTTTGGGTAATTTAGCTTTTTTATAGTTGTTTAGGCCGTTTTGGAGTTAAGCTAATATTTACACACCAGCTATTTTGGCTAATTTAGGCTTTTATTTTCAGTTTTTTAAGCGATTTTGAAGTTTTTCCAACTACATGCAATCTGTTTTGGTTAACCCAGGTTTTTTTTTTTCTATGTTTTCTATGGCTAATTTGGCATTTAGCTAATATTTTAGCTGGCTATTAGCTTTAGTGATTTTAGCTATCAGCTTCAATGTTTTTAGATATCAACTTCAGCATCTTCAGCGGCCAAATTCATCTTACATCATTCATACTAGCAATATTACAGGTAATGCTATATATCAAGTTCATAATTATGCTAAAAAGTTACGGTTATAAAGTTTTAAAAATGTAGTTTTAGCTTGTTCAATAAATGTTTATCCTGTTCGGCCCGTGACCTAAGGTGTGTTTTGGATTTTGTCTCCTTGTACGATTGAGTTTGACACCCCTGACTTACGGTCATCGTGGATCTAAGACCACATCATCATCACACGACACGAAAACTTTTGATTGTATCTGAGAAGTGGACTGAGTGTGACATCATCCACAGGAAATGACGTCTGTCTTGTTCCAACAAAATGATGTCTATTCAGTCATTGTTTTTTTGCGATACGGACGTCGCCATGTTGGAACCAGAAATTACCAAAACG
>NW_023420548.1:1479-1925 GCF_002922805.2 Oryzias melastigma
GGATAAAAAAAATATTTTTTTGTAAAATTTGATTATAGTTTTTTATTTTAGCTGCATTTTGGGAGCTAAAAACAGTGATTTTGCACAAACTGTGTAAAACTTTCTGAACTTAAACTTAATCACAGCTTAAGGAGGCGTTTTAATTACGGTTTAAAGTAAAGAATTCAGCTTCATTCGGGTCACAGCAGGATCTGTATTTCAAAGCTTTTCTACCTCTTAAAGTGTCTGAAGTGGCTCTTTTGACTTCCTGTAGTTTATTTCTTTTTTGCTTCTGTTCTCTCCTTTTACTCTTCCAGCTCCCATTCCACCTTAACAGAACATTTTTTTAGGTTTTTCACAGATTAATAGTTCGTATTACACATTGCACTTTGCAGCAGAGGAAACAGTCTCTGTGATTCTTCTGCTGCTGACAGCAAACATGTTTGTTTGCTCCCGTTAGCATGTTT
>NW_023420549.1:0-870 GCF_002922805.2 Oryzias melastigma
CGAGCTGCACTGAAACTCTCCTCCAGGACTGCTGCTGAACTCTCTGACTATAAATTATGGTGAAAACACTTTTAAGGACGCATTTTCTCTTTTCTTGATTTTAATAAAAACTAAATAACACCAACATAGGTGTGGTGATGTTTACTGACACGAGTTTGAACTTTAAAGGTCCTACAAGGGAAATAAACTGTCAGTGTTGCTGATTTTAAACTAAATGATGCTAAATTATATTAAAAAAGGAAATTTAAAGGTTTCATGTCTCAGAAATGGAGGTCTGTGTTAATTCTGTTTTGACTGTTTTAAGATTTTTTTATGTTGATGTTTTATCAATGGGGGAAAGCTACATAAATGTAAAAAAAAAACGGAAGTTTTAGTGAGATTATTTTAATAAAGAATTGACAGTTTGAAAAAAAAGGTGAGGATAGATGTTCAAACATCAACATCTGGAAAAATCCCAACTGATCTTTTTTATGGGTTGGAGTGTCTTTATTATAAGTATAGTAGCAACTGCATGCATGTTAAAATTTAATAAGTGTAAAACTTTTTTTACCAAATTTGGATGCTGAATAAAAAAAAAACGATGCCTTGAAATGGTAAAGATGTGATGTAAGAAAGAGAACTGTGTGAAAAATAAGTCTCATTAAAGTGGATGATCTGTTTTTCCCCTGTTGGCCACTAGAGGTCACTATATCCATGCTTCTGACTGAATAATTACTCCAGAAACATGTTAGATTTGAACTCATGCTTATGTAGGTTCAAATGTTATTTCTAGAAGGATTTATTTCGGTGGCTTTCAACAAAAAAACTCATTCACAACATTTACCTTAATCAATTTCATTGTATCAATATGTATATATATATATATATATA
>NW_023420549.1:992-1924 GCF_002922805.2 Oryzias melastigma
TCAATTTTAATTCATATATTTTGTTTTCTGAAAGAGATGCCACATTTTTTTTGCATTTCAAAAATAATCTCATGTTGTTTTTATAAATCTCTACAAAAAATACATTTTAAGAAAGCTATAAAATTGTTATTGGTTTATCTGGATTAAAAATATATTTTAGTATTTTTATTTTATTGCTTCTTTTACTTTGTTGTTACATCATATATTATTATTATTATTGTTATTATTTGTGTGATTCCACTAAAAAAAAACATTTGCGTCCCGAGAACATGATTCCAAAATGAATATATTCAATGAAAAGCATAATAAAAGCAATATATCCACACAGTTCAAAGCCATATGAACATGAATCTTTGTGGAAATTCAGCTTATATATATTCTAAATATTCTTTTAACCAAATCAAGTCACTTGAGATTGACCACAACTCACTTTGAATAAGTAAATGTGTACATGACTAAATTCTATATTAAAATGTTATGAAAAATACATTTTCTGGGGCAAATGTATCTCTATTGGTGGAATGACATAAAATATATATATTAATCTGCTGCTTAGGCTTTTGTTTTTGAATTCATTATTCCAAAAGGAACAAAATGTATAAAATTCAATTTGGAAACAAGACATAAATTGACCAAATTGATGGTCTAGTTTACTGTTGAAGTGATAAAATAAGTTTCACTTTGTGGCTAAAACCACAAGAGGAGGAAGAAGAGATCAGCTGACTCATATTATTCCAGAGAAATCCCTTTACTTGTTACACTTCTGCATTACTTCAATGTTATTCAAGTAAACACACGTTTTGTAGTTTCTGAAATAGATGTCCAATTTTTCATATTTTAGACAGCAACTGCTCATCCCAGAATGACCAGGAGATTTTATGAACATTTTATATATATATATTAATAATTTAAGAATAACTATATTTATATAT
>NW_023420550.1:0-1923 GCF_002922805.2 Oryzias melastigma
CATTCATTTCTTCCAAAAGAAAAATGCCACACATACATGTTAAAAACTCAAAAAACAGGATTTCATTGGAGGGGAACTTAAAATACCTTTTAAGCCACTGGAATGACAGGCCTCTAATCCCATACATCATTTAGATCATTTAGATAACAGAAGATCCTGATAAATTGTGTCAAATGCTATTTGTAGATCAGTAAACACTCCAATTGTATAGTGTCTTTTAATTATAATCTTTTTGTTTTAGCTTATTTAAAGCTGGCGCTGTAAATCTTTGTGACCTAAATCCATATTGTTTCTCACTAATTAGTTCATTTTTTTTAAAAACAAAAAACATTTAAGGTTCAAAGGAAAACATTTTTCAAGGATTTTGGAAAATTATGAGAGTAATGATCTCTAATTATTAAATAGATGTTTATCAGCACTTTTCTCTGGAAAAACACCTGTTCCTGTGGACATGTTCATCTTTGGCAGAATATTTTCTGTCTGTTGACTCAAACACAACCTCTTTGAATGTTCTAAGAGAGGAAGTAGGACTGCCAAACCGGGATGTCGAGCATAAATTACCACGAGCAGCAGTACCTGCAGCGCTGGAATATTCAGAGGCTGGCTCCTGGAGAAAGCCATCAAAGAACACATATGCCTCACAGCAGCGTCTGTGAAGTGATCATGTCTCCGAGAAGAGCAGTCCTGCTTTTTTTTCCTCCCCCTTATATCAACAGCAGTTTAATAGGATTTTGTTGCCACTCGGTTTACTGCCTGAGCTCGTCTGCTTACTGTTACATTTATTTTTTTAAATCAAATATCAGCTTAACTCAGGCATTGTTTCAAAGATGCAAAAACCTTTCTTAATTTCAGTCATTTTTCCTGCTATGGTGTTATGTCTGTAGGACACTTAAACTCAGCTGCTCCTAAAGCCGCTTTGCTCATTTAACGACACAAACAGCTGAAAATGTCCTCACCTATAGAACATCCCAAACCACCTGCAAACAGGAGTAAAACAACATTATAAAGCTGTTGAAATCTGCATGGAGCATATGGGCAACAGCTCGGTTTTAGGGAACGAATATCTGCAGAGATAACGTCTACATTTACAAATAAAGTCACAGGCTTACAAGCTGCTCCCGGCAACAGAACCGTATCAGTCATAAATATTTGCTGACAATCACACTCTTGGGATCGAGTAATCACTTTTTGGCATGCACTGTTTCATAACAATCCACCTCTAGGTATTTATACATGCATGGAAAATGCTGTCCTAAAAGGAGAAGAAAGAAGACTTTTTCACCTGGAGGATCCAGCAATCTTCACTCTGGATTCGTATTTGTGCACAACCTTTTTTATGATAAAAAGTACAGGAAAGGAGACCACAAGGGTCTGGAAAGATGGCAGGAAGGAGACAGACAAGCCAAAAAAGGGTCTCCAAAACAGAGACGTGGAAGGCAAAGAAGTAAAATTGCCCATTTCCTGAGTCCTTTGAAAGGCGTCCAAGTCCCTGGAAGCAGCAAGCTGGTTCTGGGAGCAGCAAAGGAAGCATTTTCAAGCAGATGTTATCGCAGTCTGAAGTGATTTATAATGATGTGGCACTTTCTTCAGCATTAGTGGAAAAACGCGGAGGGCAACAAAATTAAAGGGCATTTTGAGCGGCCTTTCAACAAGTTATTCTCATTTATTCAAAGTGCGGACATCATGTTTCATACAGCTTTTGTAGAAATGACATCCATCCTTTATTCTGGGGGACACTATACGTTTCTGTTATTGCATTTCTCATCCACTTGTCAAATAAAGCCGTCTTCCCTCTAAACATCGGAGGGGCAACAGTGCCTCCAGAGCAAACACATAAATAATTGAACGCTCAATACTCATAAATCATGACAAAAAACAAATATTATTTTGGTTAACCCCGCTGACCTGTCCCGGGTTTGCTCT
>NW_023420551.1:0-1923 GCF_002922805.2 Oryzias melastigma
AAAAAAAAAAAAAAGTTATCAAGGAGCGGCACAAGCGGGCCAGGCTCCTCTGCTCCGACCCCTCCTGCCGCCCCCACAGCACGGCCGAAGGTCAGGGGTCACTGTCACTGTGAAACCACTTCTGCAAACAACTCATTAGTAAGTTGGCACTTTGAGCGCAGACAGCACTCTGGGGACAGGGGTCACGCTGGTACCTGCTCCCCGCCCCGTTGGTTTAGAGGCCTCACAGGGACCGCTTCATGGTTAATTAATTACTGACGTTTGTTCGCCACTTGTTAACTTTCTTGTGATCATAAAAGACAGTTTTATTTTATTACAACACAATAAGTTTAAGAAAATCCATTTTAGTTGGTGAAAAATGAAACAAGATGGCGAGTGGAGAATTTCAGCATCCGTGCTCGGCTCTCGTCAGAGAAAAAAAATAGTGTGAACTTTAACAAGTCCTTGGACTAAGTAAGCTGTCAAACAGATAAACAGTTCTTTGTCTCGCTGACAACAATCTGCAAATGAGCTGGAAGTAACCGACTGTCATCCCACTTTCTCCATTTTTTTGCAATCATTCTGTCTGCGACAAAAGGACAGAACCGTCAGAAAGCCCCCTCCCCACCGGCTCATTTGGCTAATGCCCGTGTTTGAAATATAGCTGTCTTTCAGCAGTCATGGCAATTACTGGTGAAACGACGAGAGACGAAGGTCAGAGCCCGGCGTCTTTATTACAGTTGTCTCGGAGCGCAGGAGCCGCGGCTGAGGCGGGAAGGCCAGGCTTGATGGTGAATAAATCTGTCTGTCTGAAGGTCAACAGAAGTGAAGAGGTTTCCCGACCCCATGACCTGCAGGTCCAACTTGACAACTCTATCTATATCCATGACAATCGCACAGCTGACAGACGGGGAAAAAATGAAGCAGCAGACTGCTGTGGAGATGACCTGAGAGCTACTTTCTCCATGGGGATAATTGTGTGGTAAATGTCAGTCGAGCAGCTGACTTTGTGTTTATTGTGTTTAAAGTTTTACTTGATGAGGCATTATATCTTAGAGTGCAAAACTGGGAGATATGATAACAACAAATATAATCAAGTGACACATTTTTAATAATTCAGTTTATTGCAGTAAATTTGCAGTTTATATTTTCAGTTATTAAAATTTATGACTTTAGAAAGCACGTGTCAAAGTCAAGGCCCGGGGGCCGGATCCGGCCCTCCAGGTAATTATATCAGGCCCTCCAGATCACTTCAATTTATTGTTGTCAATTAATATCCTGATGTTATCTTGTTTTTATTTCTAACTTGTATCGTTTTGACAAAATATATAGTTTTGGACAGTACAGGAAAGGTATTTAAGGTTTAAGTTGATTTATTGTGGAATAAAATTCCTGCCTGTTTTTATTCATAGTAATATTAAAAACTTAAAATTTGAACTTTTGAAAAATTTAGTTTTGGGGTGTTTTATAAATGTTTATCCTGTTCGGCCCACAACTCAAGGTGTGTTTTGGATTTTGGCCCCCTGTGCGATTGAGTTTGAAACTCCTGTTATAAAAGTAAAGAACTTTTTTAATTAACTGTTCTTTAAGATATCTTACTGATAATTCCATGTAATCTCTTCATACAAAGACACTTATTTTGACCTGTTTTACATTTTTCTTGCAGACAAGTAAGCCGTGACAATGTGGGCCTCGCCTTTCTGACCCCTCCTGTTGGCTCACCCTTTTCCTTCTCCTGTTATCTCCCTTGTTTCTCACAGTCTTTTACAGGTTGGCCCAAAGCAAGTTGCTGCTTGGAGGAAGTTCATTCTCCTGCTCCACCGTCCACACTCTCAGCTCTGTTCAGTGAGCTCTTTTATTCAGTCAACTCTGTCAGGGTTTGGGTTTTTAGTGGTCTGTTAGAGAAAATATTTAAAGAGCAACCCCAATGCAAATGTTGGTTTT
>NW_023420552.1:0-1920 GCF_002922805.2 Oryzias melastigma
ATGTAACACTGTATGATATTAACAATCTCATTATTTTACTAATAAATATAGCAGTATTTGAACTGTATCAGATTAATATGAATATATTCACAACATATAGAAGATTATTAATGTATTTCTAAACAAATGTGTATAAATCTGTAACTCAAAATTGAATTGAAGAATCAAAAGAATTAAAAAAAAATCAGAATCGAATTGATTCAGGCTCGAGTGCATCAAATCGATTCTGGAAATTATTATCGATATTCAGCCTTTGGAATCATCCCTAAAGCCCCGACCCATATGATCCATGGGATCTGCTTAGTGGATGCTCTTATCATTTCATTTTTAACAAAGCAACATCTCTTTGATGTCAGAATGTTGTGGAAAATGACAATAATGTCGTACTCGTCAATGTGACTTTAATCAGTCAGTTTGTATTGATAATGATCACAATGTGTTCTTTTGTGGGGCAGGAGTTTAAAACTAGGATTGCAAAAATCCAAGTACACTGGTTAAAATGATTTATTATAATTATTATCTGAGAACCTAGTTGCTTAATGTCCTTTGGGGTCACGGGGTTGCTGGAGCCTATCCCACTATCGTCGGGTGAGGGCAGGGTTCACCCTGGGTGGTTTGCCAACCCATCACAGGGCTACACAGAAACACAACACACTCACTCCCATAAACACTGAGGGGGCAATCTGGAGACACCAATTAACCTATGAGGCATATTTTTGGACTGAGAGAGGAAGCCAGAGAAAACTCCCATATGCATGGGGAGAACAAGCAAGCTCCACACACACCGGAATATGAACCGAGGCCTTCTCACTGAGGCGGACGTGCTACCGCTGCACCACTGTGCAGCCCTCTAGTTCCAAATAACATAGCAAAATAACTCAGAGAGATGCTTATCGGATGAAGCTTTGTTTTACTTTGTTGCTCCTCTTTCGAATGTCTCTACTTTTTTGGATTGCTGGTTCTTCTCTGTGTTTGGATGAAAGTTTCTCATTTGGGTCTTCAGTGGTTTTGTCCTGACATCGTGATGGGCTCACAAAGTTTCATGAAGCCTTTAACCTGCTATCCCTAGCAAGGACAAAGACTGTTTACTGTAAGCAAATCCACATTTACATAGTTTAAATGTGGAGTCACTCAGTAAAAATCAAGCTGACACATTGTTCTCATTGTTCTCAAACACTTAATTGTCAATAAAAGCTCATTAAAACAGCCTAAATCAGCGGTTCTGTCCTAAGTGGGTGGGACAATCTTTCTGTTAGCTCTCCAATGGATTTCTATAAACTATGTAATATTTTACTGTGATGTCTGTGAACAGCAATGAATTTGAAAATGATCATGGTCATCTGTGGACCTGAGAGTTTCATCAAAGGAGACTTGAAATTGTTCAGTGATGTAAAATAAAGGATTGTATGTCTCTGCCTGGTGTTGATCTAAGAACTCTCTCAGGGTGAACATGGTCTGAACTAACAAGAGCTGGAGAAGTCAATGGAAGAGAACCAGAATTAATTTTTATTTAACTTTATTTAAAAAAGATTAATTAAAAAAGAAGAAACAGCAATTTTGTCGTAAAAGGAAACAACAGTACAACTACTGTAGGAATATTTACGGTAACTATTGACAGTTGGATGCTGAATTTTACAGTAATACAACTATAAAACAAAGTACAGTATTAGTGTATTCTGATTAATTTTAAAGTCTTATTACTGTAAAATGAAATACAGGTCACAGACATTCTGCTGCATTTTATTTTACAGTAATTAAGCAGTAAAATGGTTTTCAGTAATTACTGGCATTCATCTGGCAGTAATTACTGAAAATTTGACAGCAACTATTTTACAGTGCTTCTGAGATGATAATCTCTGATGCTCTACATCAGGGGTCTCGTCCCTATGAGACCACCTGTAATGGGTACCCACGGACTGC
>NW_023420553.1:0-1533 GCF_002922805.2 Oryzias melastigma
TCTTTGTCAACATTATATTGAGTGTTTTGCAGCAACTCATCTAAAGTGTTAACTTGGTGCGAAACATCAAAGCGCTGCAAATCTTACTTCAGGCTTGTTCTTTTGCAGCTCTATTCCGATATGTAAAAGACTTAGTGTCATAGAATGTATTCATTTCTCCTCCATGATCACTTTCTAACTGTTGGCACTTTTAAAAGGACACCACACGTGGCTACCAAATCGGACTCCCTGATTGGTCAAAGTTCAGAGGTTTGTGTTCAAGCAGTCAGTGTGTGTTCAGTAAACGCCCGTTTTATAGAGCCCAAGAATGGACTTGAAACTTGCGTAGTGAGGTGCAATCGTGAGGATTTTCAACACAGAAGCCCAAAATATGGATTTACTGGCATTTCCATAGACTTTTCATTAAAAATGGCTGCTTGAAAGCAAGTCGCCTTTGTCGGAGTGAATGCACCTTTATATTATGTTCACACTGGCTGCAGCAAATCGCATTTAAGTGACCTCTTTCAATGAAAAGGCTATAAACATTCCATTATATGCTTGTTATAGACTCCCATGTTCAAAACGCTCCATGCGTCACTACATATGATTTTAAGTCAGTTTTTGGGCTATATATACAAAACGTTTACAGTTGAACTTTGTCCAATCAGAGGCTTGGATTTGGTAGTGATGTATGGGTAGCATCTTTTTTAATTCATGGAAGTGCCAATTGTTTGAAATTGATCATGAAGAAGAAATTAATAGTTGTGGCCGACCACGCCTTTTATATATTGGAATAGAACTGTGAAAGAACAAACCTTGAGCAAGATCCATGAGATTTGAAGCTATTTGGTATTTTGTGCCAAGCCTCTTCCTGCTCTAGGTACTGTATATTTTCTTTGGGTGGTGAGTGCAGTGTGAACACTGTATGCTAAAGTGCACTCAAGAACCCGTTTTCCATGCACAGCACATGTCTGGTGTGTACATAGCATTAAGGAAAAAACACAATTAAAAATTATACTACAAAACCTGATTATTGAAAGTTTCACATATGCAAAAAATTTACAAGTTTGGCCCCTTTATTTTTTATTTTATTTTTTTAAACAAGCCTAAGAATATAAACATATTTTTTTCTGCACAAACCCAGATTTATAGATTAAAATTCCCCTTTCTTTCCTTATCTTAAAATTATACCGTTTTATGAAATAAAAACGTTCAGAGTTCATGTCACTCTGTGTTTCCGCAGTCTTGACTCAGATTTGTTTGTTTATTTTTACAATTTTCTTGACTTAAAGAGCTCACTGATGGTACACTACTGATTTTTGCTCTTCTTTCTTTATCGACAACATGATGCAGACCTTTTGAGACATCACTGCTAAAAAGTTAAAAGCTCGATTTTTCTGGCAGAATCACAAGCAGATTTCTAGGCATCCAAATAAATCTGTCTCCATTTCTCACTCTGGAACTTAAGGTAAAACTGTAAGTATGTTAAAGTATTTTTACAAAAATACTCCTGCAGCAGATTAGCATTACTATAATTGAGACCAATGGCTTTTG
>NW_023420553.1:1672-1920 GCF_002922805.2 Oryzias melastigma
ACTCCTCTTAGCGGAGCAGCGTTCAGTGCTGCTTAACCCACTTTCTTTGCTCAATCTTGCTAAAACCTCCAGTCCTGCGGGACAAAAGCAAAATGTTTCTGGCTTAAAACAAAGTGGTGGTGTCTCACACTCACATAATAACATCGATAATGACACATTTTCTTTTAAGGCGTCTGTGGGGTTAATCCCAATGATCTGAGTGTACGGGCAGGTACAGTAGGAGATCAGTAAAGTATAAGAGGTTGAGG
>NW_023420554.1:0-1460 GCF_002922805.2 Oryzias melastigma
ATTGAAAGAATTGTTTTTTTTTTTTAAGGTAAATAGTATTAAGACTATAAAACCTTTAGAGATAGTCAGACAACCATTCACACACTGAAAAGGTTTAGCTGCTGCAAATAAATTCCTCCCTGCTGTGTTTTTTAAAACAGAAGCTTTGGTACACAACCAGACTCTGTTAAAAAAATTAACTGATGTTCTGCACCAACATCTGTTCAGCTTGAATTACTTGTTTTTTCCACACAAGCAAAATCTTTCCTTCTGTGTGCACAAGACAGGAATTTTGGCTGACTAGGAAGAACAATGTGAACTTTTATTTAATTGATAAATAACCAGTAAATTTCTCTAATAACATGAGGAATGTCTGGGCCTCGTTTAGTAAAGCAAAGACAACTGTTGTTGTTTAATTGTGGAATAACCCAGTTATTTTTGTAACAAAGAATATTAACCACTTAACAAAACATCCATAAAAGCCTTATTTATTTATTTTTAATTGACAGACTGCTTTATAATCTGGAGCACCTTATCCCTTGTGCTCTCTTATGGGATCCAGATGACCACATCCCTAACGTCAACATACCTTGGATAACACAAGGGTTAAAAAAAAAGCCTAAAGCCTCATTTCCACTTTGCAGTTCAGTCCAGTTCAATCCGGTTTTTAAACTCAATAACCAGTTCCAAACTGTACCTCTTGAGGGCCCCCATCCGTAGGTCCATAGAAAAATACAACAGGACGGTTGGGGCGGAGCCGCTGTAGCCACCTGTTGTTTGGCAGAAGGTGATGACGACGTTAGAAAGCACCAGTACAGAGCAAAGCTAGCGATTTCGTTTTCCTCTTTAAGGTGGAATTCTTCTTACCTGCCTGAACAACATTAAACTCTAGTTATACAAGATGTACTAAAAGTAAAACAAGAAAAAGACGAGCTGCTGGATGACCTCCATTGCTCATGCTTTTCTAGTCGTCACACTACAATGATGCAATGACACGCTACAAACCAAAACAAACCACTCCTTGGTGTAACTGAGTGGAAACACACCTAATTCACCTCATAGATTGGTGTAGTTGTAAATGACATAAGTACAAAAATGGGCCAATCGTTGACAGTGCGCCTTGTAATCTGGTGAAAACACAGAAGATGGACAAAAATAGAGTGAAATTTGTCTCTCTTCCCTGTTAACAGCTGGAAACAGTAACTAATGTTCCTTCACAATGACAGGATTGAGCTAAGATGGTTTGAGAACTGAGCAGGTACCTTTGGGATGTAATCTATGGAGGGGTTGTGCTCATCCATAAGAAGGACCTTTTTAACAAACCCTTCCAGTGCCAGAGAGATTCTTCTGTTCAGCTGGCCAGGAGATGATATCAGCATCCAAGAGATATTTGAGGAGGTGATCAGAAAGAGAAAGGTCTCTTTGCTTTAGCTGATGCCTTTTGAAACCAAATTAAGCTAGTTACAAGTTAAATCGGTGGA
>NW_023420554.1:1482-1919 GCF_002922805.2 Oryzias melastigma
TTGGCTTTTGCTCATTTGTAGTTCTCTACCTCTCAAAAAAAAAAAAAGAGAGAGATCCATTCAAACTCAATATTCAACATCATATTCATTTGGGCGATCCTTCAGGGTGATGATAGAGTAAGAGTATTAGGAATAAAGTTACGCAGTACACTGTGATAAATCTGATGCAGACGAGTACACAGAAATGTGACAACTACAAAAAGAAAGGACAACTTTACATATGATGAACAACAGTGTTAACAATGATCAGTTCATGTGGGAACTACATATTTTTTTTCAGAACCTAACATTAGGAACGTATTTGTCTTTAATAAATGGTTTATTTTATTATCACTTTTAAAAGTTAACCCTCACTTTTGTCAACAAAATATAACAAAGCTGCCTTAAAACAATCAGTAGCTGCGTTTCCATTACACTTTTGCGCAAAACTTTTTCGA
>NW_023420555.1:0-1919 GCF_002922805.2 Oryzias melastigma
TATATATATATATAATATATATATTACTCAAACTAACAATTGACAGCACAGACCACATGAAACACAACAACTTATTTGAAAAGCAGTATTTTCTCAGCTGTCCGGTTTGGCCTTTGGAATTTTCATATCCACCTCTAATTAAACCATGCGTTTTAGACAAAGATATTCATTTGATCTTCAATTTTGGCTTGTTTGGTGTGTCAACAAACACTTTCATCAGCTTCTGAAGTTTCTATGACAACCTTTTTTTTTTTTTTGTACCACATGGCTTTGTCTCCTTTGCTGAAAAAAAGGGGGAGAAAAAAATAAAAATGACTTTTGCTAATGCTACTTTGTGTGTCTAACTTTTATATAACTTTTGAACCACTTGTCTTATTTAGCTTTGTTTGTTTGTTTTTTGTCCTGTCCTTTTAATCCAAGATGGTGTGTTTGTTGCTCCATTTCATCTAGCTGTCAGGACAGTTCCTCCCGTTCATCGCCCCTCCTACTCTTTTATCTATTGCTCAACATTAGATTATGCAGGTGTGTTTACTGAAATGCATGTTGTATGTACTTCCTCTTTGACATTTAAGGATTCTCAGGGTGTTTGTGAGTGGCACACTGAAACCCAACAGGAGGGTATTCGGCCCACTTCCTATTTGCGTCTCCTCCAAACAAGGCGGCGTGGAAGGAGAAGAGGAGATTATCTGCCACAGCGTGAGTCTGCCGCTGAATGAGGTGTAGAGAAAACTGAAATAGCCATCATTACCTGGTCTACTGCTGGCTCCCAGTCAGAGGTTTGTGTGTGTTTGCCAGTCAAACTAGTGGATAACAGAAAAACAGCTGCGGTTCAGAGTTCTCACAAAGTCCACGAAGAATCAAAAAATGTTGCATGAATTCTTTTGAAATCACCTTATGCCAAATCAAAAACCCACAACAGATCTGTTGCCAAAAATTTTTTATTTATTTATTTATTTTTTTTTGCTAAAAATGTTTTAAAGCAACTTCTATAATTTCTCCTTCAAAGCAAAGATCACCTTCACAACTAAAAACATGTTGCATTGACAAACTTGGATTAAAAAAGCTCAAATGGTTCCGTTATGAGTCAAAAATAATCCCTTTTAGGAGAGCAGAGTGGAAGTTTACATATTTAAACGGAATAAAACACAATATATATATATATATATATATATAAAGTTTTGTTTTGTGTTAAGTTTTCTACTGCTGTATACAGCTAAGAGATCCGTTTTAGTTTTTTTATTAAAGACAGAGACAAAGCTGTTAGTTTCTCTAAATGTCACTAGAATCATGATATAATTGTTAATCTGAACTTTTAAATTCAGTTACACTTATGTGCATTACCTTTTGATAATTATGAATATTGTTTAAAATTAAAACTTTTTCATCTTTTCATTTTGATCCCTGCCACTAAATATGTTATTGACAGCACATGGCAGCTTTCAGTCTAATTTATTTTTTTTTGGCTCAAAAAGATACAATGATTATAATAAAGTTGACAAAAAAGGTTGAGTTTAGTTTTAAGTTCCCAAAGAGTTATTGGGCATGAACAGCACATACACAAGCTTACATTATAAAGTGTCTGAGCAGATAAAGAATTAACTATCGAAAATGTTGATTACTTTGTAATTTAGGAATAGATCAGATTCCCCATATAGCCAAAGTACGGCCTACAGGCCAGATCCAGCCCTCCTTCACATTTAGCCCAGCCCCACGAACACTATCGATGACGCATATTTTTTCTTTTTCAATAGCCTATCGAGATCCTCACACAATGTTACTTTTTATTTCACTTTTCTGCAGTCTGAACTATGACGGGAGAGGATAGATTATTTATTGGTTTCATTTTCTAAATGTTTTAGTATTATTTTTTTTCTGTGAAGATTAGAGAAATGATTTATTCAAAATCTGGCTATGTGGGG
>NW_023420556.1:0-1919 GCF_002922805.2 Oryzias melastigma
CGTGAGTTGGGTTGTGCTTTATCGCAAAATGATGATTTAATGGAAACTGTCATTTCGAAACATTGCTTTTTCAAAATTCCTAGAATTTCTATAAAGCTTTGCGCAAATGTGTAATGGAAACGCAGCTAGTACTGACGTGTATGCATTAATTGTCGCAAAAAGTGACGTTTAAAAATGTAAATCAGAGGTTATTCATGTCCACACGCAGACGCAAAACCAGAGTTTTCCAAAATCTTCACTTTGGCTGGAGTTTTCCAAATGCACCGTTTTCAGTGACTTAAATCTTCGGTTTCGTGTGGATGATAGGCTGAAACGTATAGAAATGTATTCGTTTTAGAAGATACCCGCCTACGTGTGGACAAGGCCTAAGAAGCAGGTGGGTGATTGTATGATTGCCCAGAGGGGGAGTCAGAGCTCTGACTCCTGACAGAACTAAATTGACTGTAGAAATACTCATGGGTTACACCATTTTTGGCCCTAACTTTAGCCAACCCTTTAATACCTGAGGGGTTGATGTTGGCGCTTAAACACAAAATCTTTAACATACTGTAATTTTTCAACCGTTCACTGATGTTGAAGAGCAGACTCTGTGGAGGCTAAGTGAACTGTACACTTGCTAAATTATTTAACTAACATGGGATCAAACTATCTCCTTCAATTTCTCAATCAATTTAGAAGCAATCTGTGGCAGTAGGCACTCTTCATTGGACTTAGATGAAATGCAGCTTCATGTTGAAGACTCACTAGAGTTAACTGTGTTCATTTAATTACGCATTACATGTAGAAAGCATCAAATGCATCACTGCTCTCATTCAACAAAAGAAAAACGAGAATGTAATCTGTGCACTTAACAGCCATTGATCAGGAACCATTAGAGTCAAAGCTGCTGCTCTCTTTGGATTTATAAGCAGTGATCGGAAATGCCAAAATGAAGTCACTAAATCCATGTTTTTGATGGTCCAACAAATCATAGACTCAGTTCCAGCGTCCATCAGAGATGACTGCCTCTGAAGGTTAGTTTGTTTGCATTCATTCACCCTGACAGGAAACTCTAAAGCTAATGAAGATGTCGTCTGCAGGCTCTGCTCATGTTAATTCTCCTTCTCTTCATCTTCGGCAGCATTTCGATCAGGGTTTTACAGAAAATCACTCTAGTCCACATGTGTCAAAGTCAAGGCCCGGGGGCCGGATCCGGCCCTCTGGGTGATTCTATCCGGCCCTCCAGATCATTTTATTTCATTGTTATTAATGGCCAGCTGTTATCCTGCACTTATTTCTAACTTGTATCATTTTGACAAAATCTATTTTTATGGAGAGTAACGCCTGGTTCACTCTAGACGTGGGAGCGCCGCAAAGTGGTGCGGAACGGAGGCCGCTTTAATTCAGCGTCTGTGTTAACCTATGATGTGATTCACACCAGGCGCGGAACGCCATGGTCCTCCGCAGAAGATTCACGCCGTGCAGCGGATCGTTTCAGCGTCTGGTCTAGTTTATATGTGAGTGGTCCGGATCAATTTGCCTTTCCACTCATCAGGTTGTCTACGATCTCAAAACTTTGTTCGAGCTACCTGCGTACTGCGTAGATTTTCCCATTTTTCACCTGCAGTCATTCCGTATCCACAAAGGGAAGTTGTGACTGAAGGTTGGTGAGCTTCATACTTTGAATGTGAACACAAAGCAGATCAAAAAGCTCCAGTTCTGTCTAAAGGCGTTCTCTCTTTGTAGGTGGTCAAAATGCATTGTGGATATGTCATTCAGGGTGTCATCTTGGTCATCTTCCAGTTTAGCTTCAACAGTGTCTGATAGTGTGATTCAGACTGATACACTGACCTTTGAGGTTGTTCCAGACTTTTTTGTTTCCTTGCAGACACCTCTGGTTAAGTTTGTCCTCAGTCAGTGTTGTATGAAACTCACACCAA
>NW_023420557.1:0-293 GCF_002922805.2 Oryzias melastigma
AACCAGAATGCGCCTCAATCTGTGCGCGTGCGTGAGCAGTCCGAGCACGAGGGAGCTTTTAAAGTTTATCCTTTTTTAAACGAAGATGAAAAGTTTTAAGATGAAAATTTACAAGAAAAAATATAAAATATAAAACTTCTCCTCAGACGGGAGGAGGCCCGGAGGAGCAGCTTCACCTCCTCTGTCCTCCTGCTGCTCACGGAAAAGTCTGATGGTCACAATTCCAGGCTGGAAATTTTTCATCTGATGCAAACGACGAGGAGATGCTCCTGCAGCACCTCCTGCAGCACCTC
>NW_023420557.1:445-1918 GCF_002922805.2 Oryzias melastigma
CTGCAGCACCTCCTGCTTCACCTCCTGCAGCACCTCCTGCTGCACCTCCTGCTTCACCTCCTGCAGCACCTCCTGCTGCACCTCCTGCTTCACCTCCCGCAGCACCTCCTGCTTCACCTCCTGCTTCACCTCTTGCTGCACGTCTTGCTGCATGTGTGGGCGGAGTCAGAGGCTCAGCCAATCCCAGCTCATCCGGAACCAGCATGAGTTCGTTTCTGTCATTTCTGGATCAGTTTCAAAGGTTCGAGTCTCAGTTAAAAGCGGAAGCTCCGCCCCCACAGATGACCTTTGAGCTGAACATGGTGGAAAACCCTAAAAACGTTTTTCAAGCAAACTAATTACTGGATTACCCAGCAGACACTTCAGCAGCAAATAAAAATGTTCGTTTGTTTAGATGTATTTTTCAAAGTAAAATGACATTTCAACACATAATGTGTTTGGTTCATAAGAAACGGTTTTTGTGGTTTCTGAGACGATTTTCTGCAAGTTAAACTCCTTCTGGATCAGTTTCTTCGGCAACAGCATCAGTTCTTATTTTTTTATTATTTTATTTGTATTAATCTTTACAATTTATCATGTTAGAACAGAAGCCACGAGGTGCCTTCAGGTCTCTTCTAAAAATAGCACAACTCTCTTGTGAGCTGCAAAATTAGATTTTATTCTGTCGCGATTTTTTTGAAATTACACTTGCATTTACATAGATTTAAAAAGGAAACTGTCTTAAAAATCTGTTCATGATGAACTTTAGATACGTTTAGGTGACCTCTGACCTACTCCAGTTCAAAGACCATTGATTTAGTTAAAATGCTGCAGATTTGTTTAAAATGTGTAAATGGATTTTTTAACATTACATCATTGATAAACATGGAACAACACAGTGAAAATGGGACATTTCTCCCATGAAAAGTAAGAGATCATCTGAAAATGTAACAATTACTGAGATCAATAAAGTGCTAAATATTAATATTTGTTTCTCAGCTTGTTTCATTGTTGATAATTATGGTGAGAAATCAGAGTCTTCACATAGAAGAGTATCATTATTCATTATTAATAATGTAGAACTAAAGGACAACTGAGCAAATGTGTTATTTCAAACTGGTCCTTATAGGACTCAGAACCATGAAGAAGCTCTCAGTCTCAGAACGTTGGTGACTCCTGTTTAGATGTATATTTTTACAGTATCTATTTACAGTAAAATATTTATTTCTGCTTTAGAATCTTTGATGGAAACATTTAAAATAGTTATTGGTTCTTCTGGTTGATTTTTTTTCTTTTTTGTGGAAAAACGTAAAAAAAAAAGAGGAACAAAAAACTTTTTATGAGCCATCAGAAACTAAATATTGCTTTTTCTATATTTAAACTTTGAAGTTGAGTAAACCATCAACTTACATTTTTAAAATAATAAAACCTAATGCACTTGTAGAATTACAGAACTTTTGATCAGTTGTTGACAGCGTCTTGATCAATCCTGAC
>NW_023420558.1:0-1918 GCF_002922805.2 Oryzias melastigma
TCTTGTTCCTAATGGTTTCCCATAATTCACTGACTGATTACACCAAGCATTAGTATGGAGTAATAGAATAATTCATGTCGTACTGGCTCATCAATCTGACGAAGTCAATGACTGTGCATCAATCAGATGGAAGTTGGTGAATGGCTGGATGATAAAAGTGCTCCTCTCTGTTGTCCATTCAGTGGATTTGGCCCCAGTTTAGTTTTATTAGTTTGCTGGATAAAAATACTGTGGGAAAGTCTCTTAAAAACAACAAGCCTTCATGTAGGATTAGACTAAAGGAAACATTTTGTCCACCAAGGTGTTTATTTTCTTTTTACACAAAGCTACTGAGGGTCCAGTTTCATGAAATAAAATGAAGAAAATAGAGGAAAATGTCATATTTTGTCATTGAAATGTTTGTTATTGATTCGGGATGGGTGATATGTTGGTGCTACTATCGGCATTGGACGATATTTGCATAATTTGAGTTTATCGGTATCAGTCCAATATGAAAAAGTCCACTGATATAGTACTGACTTTTTTTCAGATACACTTCATTTTTTAAATATATACTTGTTCCACATAGATCCTTGACATTGGGAAGTTTATGCTTTCAGTCATAGTCAGTAGAACAGGTGATACGTAGGTGTGTTGTACGCAAGGGGCCTCTGAGTGCTCCTCAAGTGATAAGTGTGGGCTCCCTGAATTTTCCCTGACTTTTGAAATCAGGAATTTAGACAGAGTGTAGTTTGTGTGGGCATCTAATCTCCGGCAATCGCGCATGGTCAGTAAGGGAGCCAGTGCTAGCACCATATTAGCCACTAGAGTGTGGCATGAAGGCATTATACCACAGCATTACCCTTATTTCATAAGTCGGAGCAACTTATATTGGTCTTACAAATACTTCATGATACACTTACCACACACACATGATAACCGTACGTTCCATTTTCAATTACTTCCCTTGAGTCGGTCAAGGAAACTCTAAGACACACCTGTGGTCCCCTTAAGATGCAGCATGAACTGGCCTCACCCCTGTGACCCTCCATGGGGGTTGGACAACCCAAACACCTGCAGCACCCAAATAGGTCAACCCCTTATACGGATGCATATGACTAATACTCTGACAGTTCTGTGCTGTGGAAAGTATTAGTATCAAAATTAAATGTACTTTCAAAAATTAGGCATAAATGTTTTTACATAGTCTGGAGAGAGTCAAACATGTTTGTTAAAATGTAGACATGCTATATTTTCCTGGCTTTTAATAGTTAGGACATCTGATTGAAAGGTTTCATGGATACAAAAACATAAATATGTGTTTGAATTACCTCTACACCATCATATTCCTGCTCAAACACCATGCAGTACTCTGGCAGTCCCAGTTGGCTCAACCAGCAGGAGATTGACTGGTGCTTCATGGTGACCAGTATAGCCTCAGAGGAATGTAGACACACTTTGCCACTTAGGTGCTGCCTTCTTTCAGATGGGTCCTAAAACCAAATGACAAAAGAGACAGTTTATTAAATCAAGGTAAGCAGCACCAAACAGCAATCTATACAAATAGAGTTAATTTAAAGTAATGCCAGGACTGCAAAACCTTAACTCGAACAAAATACTACAAAATGCTCCACTACAACTGCATGCTTCTTCTCATTGTTCAGTCTCAGTAAAGTCTTCCTGTGAGTTTGTTGTTATACCTGACAGAAGAGGCCAAACATCAGAGAAGAAGCTCCAGTTCATGATGACTTCAGTGGTCAGGTAACCAGCACCACTAAGTCCTGAAGCCGCTCAGAGAGACCGTTCTCCCGGGAGACACGGTGTTCCAGAATCCGGCAGGGCCTCTGGTGCAGATCAGCCGGACGGACACACCGTAACAAAGCCCCCCGAGCTACACCAGCTCTCCAGCCACCAGGCTACACCAGCTCTGCAGCTTCTA
>NW_023420559.1:0-1917 GCF_002922805.2 Oryzias melastigma
GAAAGTTCTGCTTTTCTGGACATTTTGAACATTGAATCAACCCCACAAAAGTGATACTCCAGATACTCAATAAACTCAAAAAATGTGTGTTTTATAGCTTCTTTAACCAGCCAAACTGGCTAACATGATTGTACAAGAGCTTTCTATCATCAATTAGCCTTTGGACACAATTAACAAACACATTGTATCATTGGAACACTGAAGTGATAGGTGCTTTAAATGGGCCTCTATTCACCTATGTAGAGGATGTAGCAAAAACCCCATATGTGCAACTACAGCATCAATGTTGTATAGAGTATTTCTGATGAATTTGAAGCTATTTTTTTTTATAAGTATGACTTGAATATTAATACATCTCTCATTGTGGTAAGATGGTAAAATTCATTTTATTTAATGATCACATTAAGCACTACAACCACATATTGATACTAGCAGAAATGTGTCACAGAGTTTCGGTTCGGGACCCATCCCAAATAAAAACTAAGTAGAACACGTCTTATAATAACAAAAAACTGTGAGGCTGGCTGAATATTTAATACAAGCCGGTTCTCGCGAGATCTTCATGTCGTTTTGGTCATGGAGCTGCTCAAAGAGGCTCTGTGTGCTGCCAACCACAGGTCAGGGGTTTAGGTGGAAAACAAAAGTGTGACGTCAAAGGACGCTCATAAATAAGAAATTAAATATTGTCTTGTCAGCATTTTAAATCGATACAAGTATCGCCAAATGAAATATTGTGATATATCACATTATTGATTTTTCCCTACACTCCTATTACAATGGATATATCATAAAGTGGGGGTAATTATATCCTCTTGGCCTATGTACATTGTTGAGGTACGTATGGCTTGAAAAATAGAATGATTGGATTTCGGATCTTTAGAACATTTGAGCATTTCGTGATAACTGAGCATCAGTTCATCACTGCCCATCTCGGCAGTGTGCTAGACCCCACAGATCACAGAGTGACACAACAAAGAGTTAAACCTTTCTCTCAGATTACAGCATCTCCCGTTTCCAGCAAAGGTCTTTGTGGGGTAAAATAATGAGCAATGAAGATGCAGCGGATGCGTCTAGTGTTACGGAGAAGTGCTCCCCTGAGTGCGTGGTGGGGCAGGAGGAGAGGGACCGTGACAAGTACAGTCAGAGGGCAAACTTTGAGCTGCAGCAAAACACACACAGAGTCATTATTCAGCAGAGATTTAAGGAAGAGATTAAACTAAAGAATCAACTCCAAACTATATCAAAATCATGTTTAAATAGAGCTGATGGAGGACTGTTTTTTGTGTGAAATTGATGTTTGTCCTTCAAGCCTCTAGAGGGAAGTTACCTATGAATGTCACACAACAACTCTGTCATCAAGCATTGCTGGAAATACAAAGAATTCCTGCATTCTGTGTAATCAGGTGTGCGGACGCATCACCTCAGGGAAATCAGAGGTGTTTTGTTTTCCCTGTCTTTGTAAGCGGATTTCAGATTCACTCCCCTGAAAGGGAACGTGGAGGTTATCAGATGACTGCAGTGACTCTCCGGTGAGACTTTCCAGCCAAATGACTCCTAATGAGTTCTCTGTAGAAACAATTAGACAGCAGCCATGCAAGACGGAAGAAACAGGGTATCATGCAAATTTGATTCAGTGCCACGAGGTGTAGGATTTCCACTTTTTTTTTTTGAGTGTCTCTCTTTTTGTGGAGCTTCTGACTTCCAAGTAACAGACAGTATTTTGTGAAACAAAAAGCGTCAGTTTTTTCTTCCACCTGTAGAACTTTTGTATTAAAAGTAGGACCTAGAATGTTCTTTTTTGTTGTTCCTGTATGCTCTTCAAACTGACATCAATCAGAAACCAAGATGATATCTTCTGCCCCCCCTGCTGTTTACATCAGCTGAGTTTAGATGAAAAAAAGAGGTGGAGTGTTGCTC
>NW_023420560.1:0-1917 GCF_002922805.2 Oryzias melastigma
AATGCAGCCAGACATTCGAGTGCTGTGCGCTCTCATACTCGCCCCGTTAGCAGCTTTATAATAGCCCGCCCACTATCACAGGAAAGCCAAAAGGATTGGTTAGAACTTCAACATACTGAATAGAGCTGCCACGATTAGTCGACTAATCGACTATTAAAATAATCGACGACTAATTTGTTAGTCGATGAGTCGCTACTTTATATAGAGTCAGAGTGTAGTAAAGTTGAACAAAGTTGTGAGGGTTTAGCACTAACAAAAAAAAACATTTTTTAATGATTTGACCCAGTGAGACTAAAACTTTATCTTTAGTGACAAATAGTTCCTCGTTTCAGATGCTGACCTCATTAGAGAGATCAGGAATACACTTTCCATCAAATTCATTTTGACAGGTGACCTTTGACCCTATATCATATTAAATTGTTACTGCATCTTGAGGGGCGGGGCACCTGTCAAAATGAGTTTGGATGGATGGTGTAGGGTCAAAGGTCACCTGTCAAAATGAGTTTGATGGAAAGTATATTCCCTATCTCTCTCTTATTGAAATTAATCTTGTTTTAATCCCAGAAACTAATGAAGGACAAAAGCTGCACGATTCATTAAACGTTTAATAAACTATCATCATTAGTTAGTTAGTTTTAGTTAGTTTAAAGCTAATGATGGTTAGGACGAGTGCTTTACAAATGACCCGATTAGTCGACAAATCCGAAAAAATATTCTGTGATTAGTCGACTAATAAAATAATCGTTTTAATTCCACTAGTTCTGAACAGAGTAGAAGCGACTGACATGTCCTAAGACAAACAGACCTTAGGACCGAAATGAGGAACCTTCTTTTGGTTTTGGTAGGACCATGTAAATCATAACGGTTCCTACCTGGAACTGAATTTTGGTGCCCAACTCTAAGTAGAAGTCATGAGTAAACTGACAGAAAAGTCCAGCTGTTTTTCTAAATATTTATCTTTTTTCTTTACTTGGTTTCCCGTGTTTTGGCTTTTCTCCAGGATTTTGACACATGATGAATTAAAAAAAAAAAAAAGCCACAGGAAAACTTTCTGCTGGAAAAGTCGTCTTTAACTGGCATGGGTTCATGGAAACCAAAATCCAGAGGTGCAGGGGGACTCGGCACAGGTCAGTTTAAACACTGCTGGCATTTCCTCATGACTAAACATTCGGTTTATCCTAATGCACATCCATTAACCTGCTGTAGTCAGTGCTGTAGAAGCCTGCTACTGTTGGGCAAAGGGGCCAATCACACACACTCACACCAAGGGGAAATTTAGGGACACAATTAACCTGTTAAACATGTTTTTGGAATGCTCCCACACATGTACGAAGAGAACATGCAAACTTCAGAAAGGTATTGGGATTTGAACCAGACTTCTCACAGTGAGGCAGGGCGCTAACCACTACACCACCATGCTGAATGTTGTCATACATGACACCCACTTGTTCCTCTGCATCAAAGTCTGCGTTGTACTGGGCCATGTCTTCAGGCGGTCTCTTCTGGACCAGAGTGCGGCACAGCAGCCAGATGGCCAAGCCCGCCATGAACATGCCGATGTCGGGGAAGAACACCCGGATCCCGTTCCCCGCATCCGCGCCGATCACGCTGCAGACAAACAGAGAACAGAGCACAAAGACTGACAGGAAGCAGACGATTGTTTCCTGATGAGCTTAAAGACTTTCAAATGCTGTGATTTGGAGAAACTCCTGCAGACTGGAAGAAGATCCACTTTAACACGGAACTGTTCTGTGTTCTTCATCTCATCACAACAAAACCATCTACAAACACTTTACAACAAAACACAATTTCATGGAAAAGTGTATTTTCATATTTCTATTTAAAAAAAATTAACTTTCATAGATTTACTCTTTAAGTGATTACATGCATTTCTTTGTGTACTTTTATATAATTTGG
>NW_023420561.1:0-1747 GCF_002922805.2 Oryzias melastigma
CTTTGTTGGACATGAGCTTCAAAGAAAGGCAAACAAACTTCCTACTTAGTCATTTCAAACAAAAAGACTAATAAAAACTCATCAAGCTTCAATAAATTAAAACCTTTGTGTTAAAACAAAGTGCAAAAAAGTATTTTTTTTTTACAAATTCCCTTTGTAGTCCATCCCTTTTACACTTAAGTTACAATTTTTAAATGTCAAAGGTTACAATACTTTGACGTTAAGGGCTTATAGTGCTCTGAGTTTTTTGTTAAGTAAAGATTCTTCATACAATCTTATGTTCTACAGCAGTGAAGGTGCCAAATACAAAAAAATATTTAATTTTTTTTCTTTACATTTGGTAAAAACTAGATTGTTTTAGGTGCAGAATATTTTCATGGTTCTAAAAATCAACTTTGAGCTTCATGCAGAAAAAGAAGCCAGATGTTTTTTGATGCTGATTGAACATCTCTCATCTGCTGGAGCTGTATTTTAGCAGATTTTTATGTATATTTTTCATTTAGTGCAGGTTTTCTACATTCATATTTACTCACTTCAACAGAGTAAATTTATTTATCTTGTCTTTTTGGTTAGATCCTAAGCTTTTTGAAAAGAAAGAAAAAAAACGAACTTTTTTCATATATTAGCATGATTCAGCTGAAACTATGGAGCCCCCTGGTGTCTGGGGGGTGTTACTACAAGTGTTGCTGACATCAACAGACTTCATGCTCCAATCATTTTCACCCAAAGGGCTGTTCACGAGAAGAAATGGAGGTTATTAACAAAGTCCTTCAAACTGACTGTGCCTTCATTAATTTACATTTAAATACTTCACTGCAATGGCTCTGAAATTTAAGAAAAAAAATATACAAACTATGACAAAAAATAAACAAATTAGCAACAATTTTCACCTGGAATCACAATAAATTTCACATTTTTAGCAAAATGTCAGCTCTCTCAACTATGTGTTTTATGTTAAAAATTTGCAATTTACCGTTTGTTGTATAATCTTATTTTTGTATTTAGTTACAGCTGTCCCTTAGGGGTTAAGAACTTATCTATTGAAGTTTATTTCAGATTTTTTTCCTATTCCTCTTTGATGTTACATGCTTTCTTGAGGTCTCTGGGGTGCTCAAACGCCGCATGAAAAAACTGGCCAAACAGGCGCTCCATTAAATTTTCCCCACGTGGAAACAATCCCTGAAGGAAGGCGATGTGTCCGCCGTGAGCCGTCACGAGCAGCGCCACGTTCGGCAGGGACTGGACGACGGAGACGGGAAAAGCTGCGAGAGGAAGTAAAAAAAAATTAAATAAAACACTTCACCCAGACAGGAAAATTAAACATTTTTACAAGAAAACACGAGAAAAACAATCGTCAAGTTGAAATTCTAAAACTAGCATCCTTTTGAAGATTGGCTTTGCTAACTTTAGATGAAGATTTGTTTGTAGTTGATCCAAACTCCTTACGCCTATCATCAAACATTAATATTACGCCCCCTATGGGCAACTTGGTTTGGGTCTAGCGGAAAAATACAAAAGTGGACAGTTGTGTCCTGCTGTGATTTTTTTCCCTCCAGTCCTTTGGCTCACCTGGCAGGTGTGGCCAATGTCCCTCAATTGGCACCAGCTGTCTACTTAAGACAGAGAGCAGAGCAGAGCAGCAGGCTGGGTTTATAAGCTTTCTGTTCTCAGCAATCTTAGATTGCTTGCTGGATTTGTTCAAGAGTGTTCCACTTTCTCCCAAAGCACGATGTATAGTTACAAATCG
>NW_023420561.1:1759-1917 GCF_002922805.2 Oryzias melastigma
GGAAGGCTGCGGCGCTTCATTCTGATGCATCCACTAGATAGATCCATGAACGTCTTTGTTTTCCTTGTCCGAGCCAAAATCTGGATTAAAATTGTACGGCTGGATGTCTCCACTACTGCTCTCCATTTGTGTTGCACCGGTAATGCTAGGTTGGAGGT
>NW_023420562.1:0-1916 GCF_002922805.2 Oryzias melastigma
ATCCTCCACATTTGCCCCCCCCCCCAAACAGCTGTGGCTAAAATTGACATGTTTCCAGTTTTTTAGGCTAATTTGGAGTTTAGCTAATATTTCCGCTACTTGCTGGCTGTTTTAGCTAATATGGGCTTTTTTCACTTTTTTTGCCTATTTTGGAGTTTAGCTGATATTTCAGCTGCGTGCTAGCTGTTTTGGCTAATTTAGTTTTTTTCAGTTTTTTTAGGCTACTTTGGCATTTAACTAATATTTTAGCTATCTATCAGCTTCAGCATTTTTAGCTATCAATTTCAGCATCTTCAGCGGCCAAATTCAGCTTATAGCATTCACACTAGCATTATCACAGGTAATGCTATATATCTAGTTGTTAGTTAGTTTAAAGCTAATGTTGGTTAAGATGCATGTTTTATATTAAGTTTGTACATGACCCGATTAGTCGACTAATCGGAAAAATAATCAGCGATTAGTCGTCTATTAAAATAATAGTTTGCAGCAGCACTAGTCTGAGTGCGGCTTTCTGTAAAACCATAAATGTTTACGTTTCGTCTGTGATTGTTACAGTTTTTCTGTTAGCCCACAAACCGACCCCGGGCTCCACATCAGAGAGGAAAGTTATGAGGCCCTCACAAGAACAAGTTTGGGGACCTCTCGTCAATGGGATTTTAGTTCCTTGGAACCAGCGGGTACTTCTTATTTGGAACACAAGAGGTTGAACTGTCCAGCAATGCTTCTACCTCCTGAAGATCATAGGGCTCAAGTCCCCCTTCCTTCCCTTCCTGTCTGTTGTCATGGCAACGTGGTCCTATTGCACAGATTTGTTTCGCAGGAAGCAAGTCTCCCAGATGCCGAGCAGAGTTACGAAAGCCGGGATGATTCTGGCAAAGCTTTGACCCCTGAATTCTCCAAAAAGGAGCCAAGAAACCAGGAGTTCATGTCTGTAGACCCATCTGTGAACCTCAGCTGTGTGTGTGTGGGTGCGTGTGTGTGTGTGTGTGTGTGTGTGGTGGTCCTACAACAATGACACACATAACCCCTCTTTGAAGGTTTCATAACAGTGACATGACAAAATCACCATGATTCAGCTGAACAATAAAGTTTAGAGGTCCTCGTGTGTGACCAGAACCTGCTGTGATCCAGTTACAGGACCTTCTGATCGGTTCTGCTCATGGTGGTTCCCCTTGATTCGTTTCAGACAAATTCAGGAGAGTTTGGAGAGTCCTGCAGCACCTGAATGCATCAGGGTAGCCACGCCCCTCTCAGAGAGCCGATCCCCGATAACGGTTTCGTAAGACCCGAAGCTCTCCCGGGTCCACTCAGACTGCGCGGATGTCAGATTGGAGCATTTAGAACAGGAGCAGAACCGGGTCTGCAGCGAGAAGAACTTCACCGAACTCCTGCAAGAGTGAAAGTCAGGTGAGCGAGGCTCTGATTGGCTGGCGGGTTTAGCCGGTGAACTTTGATCCAGTTTGGACTTCATTGGGAGAAGAGTGTGTGTAACCGGAACCGGAGCCGAGCTGGTTCGGCTGCGGCTCGGATTCTGATGATACAGGCGGAGCATCGGCGCGTTCGTTACAGTCGGTTCCGAAGGAAACACGGTTTCACCTGAAGAACTTGTGTGGTCAATATTCTAATACAGTCTATGGGTCAAACACTTCGAAACTTTCACTTCCGGTCTGAAATGGACCTCAATAAGCTGCTTTAAAGAAAACCAGAAACAAATACATACATGCATAAATACATACAAAAAAAAGGAAACCAGAACCGGGCCTTTGGTAATGAAATGGGTCCAAATCAGCAGTTTTCCGGTTTGAAGTTCAATCAAAATCAAATCAGGCAGGAGGCGGGCTTTAACATCCATCACAGACGAACTTTTATGAAGTTTTTGGTTTATCTTTTTTTTTTTCCACTAATTTTACATGTGG
>NW_023420563.1:0-1915 GCF_002922805.2 Oryzias melastigma
CGTCAAAACTCCTCATGGTTTATTCCACTTTAAGCAGTTTTACTTTAACATTTGTCAGTTTCTTTGGACCCTTAAGAACATTTAAAATATGTGACACAATGTTTGCAAAGTGTTTGTTCATCACAACAAGTATAGATGTGTTTGTGTCTGATTCTGAAAAAAGAAAAAAAAAATAAAATAAAGAAAGAAACATTTCTCTGGAGCTGAATGTATTTTTAAAAGGCAACAAAAGGAATTTATGTAACTATGCAGCTAAAAAGAAAATACCATGAAAACTTAGATTTTCATTGATATAAACAGTAGTTTTATGAAAAAATGTGATTAAAATAAGATCAAACATAATTTCAGCTTAAAAAAAGGAAACTATGAAACTACAAGACAAAACCAGATTGTAGAAAATCGTTCAGAAACATCTCTAAATCTTTGCATGAATTCTTTTTGATATTTGCATTTGGACGGTATTTTGCAAATGTTTTTGTCAGTAGATGATCCTAAAACAAATTTGTTTATCTATATGTTCACTGGTTCCTTTCCGTGATTTTTTGTCCTGCAGTTCTTCAGATTACGGATGACTGGAAGGTCCGATTGTTTGAAGACATGTTTGGAGGTAGACTTCTCCAAAAGTTCTCAAAAAGAGGAGCAAACTAATTTTCTGTAACCAAGTAGACAAAAGAAAGAAATACAGATATGAACATATAAAACTACAAAAGAATATTTATGAAACAAACAAAACAAAAACATTACAAATGTGTTGAACTTTGAGTTCATCTCAATTCAAAAACATTAAAGATCAATTCCTTAAAGGAAAACAATAGTGATTTAAATATATTAAATGTACAGAAACATATAATCAAAAACAATTAAATTAAATTAAAATAAATAAATAAATTCTATTCTATTCTTTCAGAGTAAACTCCATGTACTGTATACCATCACCTTTGGCACACAACAGGAAGTATGAGTATTACGTATGAGTATTTCCTCTCTGGAACGTCACGTTCCAGAGAGGAGCGTGGTTCCAACTTGCAATCAAAAAAATAAAGTACTCGCGGACGTCATCTTGTAAAATAAAAAGGATTTATTTCCAAAAAGAGTCTGTGGTTGGCGTCCCGTAACAAAAACGCACCTTAAGGACCGTTTTGTTCAATGTCTTAGCGGTTCTGTTTGTCATTCTTTGTGACTCTATCTGTGTGCTTTATGATTTTGAAAAAACCTTTCGCTCCTCATCCTCCCGACTTCCAAGGTAAGTTAAACGGGCTCACCTGGCTACAGGTGGTTGATAGTGGGGAGGAGCCAATCAAATCCAACCGCTTACTCGGTTTAACTCTTAAACATAAACAGTCTTGTTTCTTTCTTATTTCTTCCAAAATTATTTAAATCTAATGTATTCTAAAACCAAATCTATATTACTCCAATTAGTTATTTTTTTTGTAAGACACCTGGATCTCGTGTGAATGTGAGAGTGAATGTGTGTGTGATTGAGGCCCTGCGACAGACTGGCGACCTGTCCAGGGTGAACCCCGCCTTCGCCCTTCAGCAGCCGGGATAGGCTCCGGCACCCCGCGACCCCGACAGGGACAAAGCGGTCAAGAAAATGGATGGATGGATGGACACCTGGATCTCAGACGCGCTCCTCTTCGGTGACGCCCATTTTATGACGTCATCCTAAAGCTGGCCTTTGCAGCGCGTCTTCATTTCTCCCACGAAAACAAACAAATCCGAACTTTTGAAAAGACAGACGTGCATATCGTGCTTTTAAAATGAAAGCGTTTAGCGATCCCTGCTAGCTCAGTGGAGAAAGTGTGTGTGTTAGCCTGGGGGCGGGGCTTGGGGGCACAGACTCCTCCTGAAAGGGGCTGTTCCCCAAGCTTTATACATATGAATGTGGGAGCCACTCATTCTCAGGACTGGGAGT
>NW_023420564.1:0-1914 GCF_002922805.2 Oryzias melastigma
TTTGTCCTTCTTCGGTTTTGATTTGTTTTCTCCATCTGGAAACAATGAAAAAAAAGAGGAGATGGAAGCTGCAGATGAGGAAAAGGAACTGAAAAAATTCGGAAAAACAGGTTGAACGAACTAGGGCTGCCACGATTAGTCGACTAATCGACTATTAAAATAGTTGACGACTAATTTAATAGTCGATTAGTCGTTACTTTATATTGTATGGAGCCATAGTGTAGTAAAGTTGAACAAAGTTGTGTTCAGGATCAAAAATGCACTTTTTTGTGTGTAGTAAGCTTTTTTTTGTTATCCTCTGTTTTTTTAGACTAATTTAAAGTTTAGCTTTTATTTTAGCAACATGCTAATGTTTTGGGGCTAATTTGTTATCTACTAGATTTTTTTAGGCTAATTTAGAGTTTAGCTTCTATTTTAGCAACATGCTAACGTTTTTGGCTAATTTGTTATCTACTGAGGTTTTCATAGGCTACTTTAGAGTTTAGCTAATAGTTTAGCAACATGCTAACGTTTTTGGCTAATTTGTTATCTACCAATGTTTTTTTAGGCTAATTTAGAGTTTAGCTTCTATTTTAGCAACAGGCAAATGTTTTTGACTAATTCAGTTTACTCAGTAATGTTAGGCTATTTTGGAGTTTAGCTGGCATTTAAGCAACAAGCTACCTTTTTGGGCTAATTTGGAGTTTAGCTCATATCTAAGCAACACAGTAAATATTTTTGCATTTTTGCATGTATTACGACTTGTTAAGCAATTTTACAAAACAAAAATGTTTAGAAATGTGCTTAAACTTCTGTGCTCTTTCATAGTTTTTAACAAAATTTCCAGTCTTTTAGCAAATTTAAAAGCTTTTACAATTTCAGCAAATCCCTTCAGCAATTAATGCAAATACTTGCATTCACACAAACATTGATGCTAATTTTCTAGTTATATTTGAAACAATGAGATAAAAACTTTTTCTTTTGTGATAAATAGTTCCTTTGTTTCAGATGCCGACATCATTTGATTTAATCTTGTTTTAATACCAGAAACCAATGAAGGACAAAGGCTGTACAATTCATTAAAGGTTTAATAAACTATCATCTTAATTGTTTTTATTTTTAGTTAGTTTAAAGCTAATGATGGTTAAGATGTGTGCTTTACATCCACTTTGCAGATGAACTGATTAGTTGACTAATTAGAAAAAATAATAGGTGATTAGTTGACTGTTAAAAATAATAATTCGTGGCAGCACTAGAGCGAACTCTTACCATCTCCCATGCTGTCATCGCTGTCGTCGCTGCTCATGTCCAGGTCCTCTTCTAGATCATGAATCCGCAGGTCTCCACCCTTCGCACCCCCTTTCTTTTTCTTCTTCCCGGGTTTGTCGGCGTCGTCTTCATCCTCTTCACCGCGATCTTGTTCCCGGAGACGTCTCTGAAGCATAATGCTGAAGTGATTCACCACCTTGTTCCGCCTGGACGAAGAAGGAAATTACTTAAAACATCTACAGGAAACGTTTTCCATCAGCAACTCTCTAATTCCAGCTGCTAACCTGCCCCATTCCTCCTCCGCTTCCTCTGCAGTCAGAGTCCGGTGCTTCGCCACCGGCGTGAAGTTGTACCAGCCGTGAACGGGGAACGCCTCAAAGGCTCCATCAGGACACTGTGTGAAGATGTAGTAGGAGGCGTTTTCGGTGACGCCGCCCTTCTTTATGCCTTTGAACCTGACGCAGACACATGCAGAAAGACAGAAATTATAGACAGACTCAAGATAGTAGAATTGAAATAATAGCAGAATCTTATTGCAAATTCAAGTTTGAGAAAAAAAACAGTAAAAATTGTAAAAAATTGGTCAAAAAGGTGAAGTTTACATATATTATTACACAGAAGATATATTTTTCCTAGGATTTAAAAAAATATATATATATATATATA
>NW_023420565.1:0-1914 GCF_002922805.2 Oryzias melastigma
CAGTGAAGACATTTGATTCAGGGGAGACCCCCCCCCCCACCACTGCTGTCACTTTTGTCTAAATAAACTCTTAATAATTTATTTCCTGAATTTTTATTGAACATTTCATGATCCACTGTAACATAACTCTAGCAGATGATTATGACATAACATGAACAAAAACAGGAACCAAAGGTATGCACTGAAAAAAAGGATTTCTAGAGTATTTGAATTTACTCGAATTAAAGTAGTAAATGCAACACAATTTATTCATATTTTCTCTGTTAATGTCATTTAAACAAGTTAAAACTATGTGATTGAATAACTTGTTTAATATGCTTGTTTCTAACATGTAGACTGAAAGTGATTTAATTAAAAAAGTAAATTTGATGTAATTAAGTTCCTTCAAAACAGGAAAAGGAAATACATTCAAAAATTCAAAATGCTGAGTAACTTTCCAAAGTTCAGTAGAAGAAATATCAGTGGAGGGAACATCGGCTGGCATGGCGTCTTTTCAGTGGCCCTAATAAAGACCTTCAAAGTGAAAAGGTAAGTTTAAATATGTTGCGTAAGATATTTACAACATTACCAGTAGCGTTAATAAATAATTCTGCCTTTTTTAAACAACTTAATTCTCTGACTAACCACAACAAAACCTGTTACTACTAGCTAGCTAGCTAGTTAGCTAGTGCACTCACACCGACCCACTTAGTAAAAGCCAATGAAAAAGCGATTGTTTTGTCATCTGCACACTAGTTGTTTTTTGTAATGCATGGGCAATTATTAAAAAAATGTATCTGCACTGGGAAGAAACACTCTGCACACATAAAAAATACCACACCACACGCATGCAAGTGAGCTGTTGCTCGTCATGGGAAGACATTTTCTGCATGGTGAGAGAAAATCTGCTTGAGGAGTTGTAAGGGGGATACTTTTAACAATATGGGGTAGACTCTTGGGCTCAAGTGGAACAAACATGATGTGTTTTTGGTTGAAGAATCAAAGACATTAATTCCTCATTTTAAACAATGACCCTCCTCAAAGAAAGTTTATGTTGATCTCAGAATTGTGCAAAAAACAGGAAAAACTTTATTATTTGAGTTCAGCACTGAAAAAAATATTTGTTTCTTAAAAACATTTATTTTCATTTTTTGAGAAACATAAACGGACATTTTGGACATGTATAGAAAATGTGCCTAACTATTTCTATTTACTAAAAAAATACTGTGTATTTAATATTATGTTTATCCCCTGACAGACTGATTCCCGTGGTGATTCACCGTGGACCCACTACACTTGATGTATGTACAGCTGGACGTGGAAGTAAGTACTTGGAAAAAATATTTGTCATTTATAATAACTAATGTTGGCAGTGGTATTTGANATAAACGGACATTTTGGACATGTATAGAAAATGTGCCTAACTATTTTCTATTTTCTAAAAAAATACTGTGTATTGAATATTATGTTTATCCCCTGACAGACTGATTCCCGTGGAAGTAAGTACTTGGAAAATATTTGTCATTTATAATAACTAATGTTGGCAGTGGTATTTGAATTTTTGATCGTGTCATAGAATTTTTAGATTGTAAGCAGCAAAACTAATTTGATTCATAGATTTGAAAATTGTGCACCAAAATATTCATTGATTTAATGATTTACATTGTGATACTAATTGTGTTGTACAACTAGAGTTGAAAAATAAAAACGTTTTCTTTTCCAGTGTAATGATGCAGAGGCTGGACGAGAAGACATTATTAAAGGAGCGTGTGTTTACATGGATGAAGATCCAGAAAACCTGGTCCAGGAATATGTGGTATGCATATATTTGCACGTGAATCATATCTTGATTTTCTCTTTCTTTGTACTTTATTTAAGATTTTTTTTCAAGTGGTTGACCTATAGAAATCTTTTTTTTTTACAGTCCTTCATTTT
>NW_023420566.1:0-1913 GCF_002922805.2 Oryzias melastigma
GATTTAGTTCCACAGAATATACAGAAACCATTTACTTTAAGAGTTAGTCAGTTTAATTTGAAAGATCTTTTTTTAAATTTGAACAGGTTAAAATTTGAACTAGTGTCAAGACAAGATGTGTTTCAGTTCTCGGTGTGAAATTAAGGAATGAATTGAGTCTCAAATTAAAACTAACTTATTTTTTTGCAGTTTAAAAAAGGTCTAAAATGTAAATGTATAAATGATTACAAAAAAATTCTGTAAAAGAATTTGATGCATTTGTATTGATTTGTAAAAGTAGGTTTTTACTTGATTGTATAAATTTGATATGTTAAATTGATCAGCATGGACTTGTAGAGTATTGAAGGATTATCATCTAAAAAGCATCATTCTGCCCATTCTCTTTTATTGGTTGCTTGTTTTTTTTTTTGTTTTGTTTTGTTTTTGTAAATCATGGAAATGGATAACTAAACCAATAAACCTAAACCTTTGTTTTCATAGATGTCTGACAGACTTGTGTTAAAAAATCAGGTTAGCCAATAAACATGTATTTGTGAGTTTACAGTTTTCTAACTCAGGAAACTGGACAAAATTGGGAACACAAGAAACGGATCCTCCTGCCACGATGGCATACCGTGATTTCTAGATCTCCTAACTGTAAGGTATTTTTTCAACCCGTTTTATAAAACAAATCAAAAACCAAGTCTTGCAACTCGATAGGTACTTTGTACCTGTGGGAACGTTTGGGCTGCAAAACTCTTGTGCCAACATTATCAGATACACCAATTTCCACCCATCTAAAACCATTTTTTATTGGAAAGATTGGGCTAGTAGGACATCAGTCAGTGTGATTGTCTAGGTCGGAGTTTTATTTTGATTTTTAATACAACAGGAGTTCTGGAGAACACAAAACGGTTTACTGTTGGCAGACCTTTCAGCGTTTTTTTTTAATCGAGCTTCATGTTGGTAGGAAGTGGCCAAAGAAGTCAAATTATTTAGCAAACATCCATACAGACTGATTTTATTTTTTCTTTCTAGGTCTTTGAATGTTTTTGTGAATAGTTGGCGGCTTCTGAGAGTACAGCTGTGCAATACATGATGCCTAAACCGTATGGCCATAACTATTCTGTGGTTTTCTACAGTTGAACAATATGAAACGAAAACGCAAAACTTGATTACTTTGAATCGTATATTGATTGAATTTAAATAAATAAAATTTTGCTGAAGATTTTGTTGCATTAAGTGTGATAACTTTTAAAATGGATATGTTTCTAAAGTATGTACTGACTTATTTTTCTAAGAACAAATAAATATTTAAAAAAAAGCTGCCTCAAAAATAAACTCCTGCTTTTGTACATTCTTTGGCGGAGACGATGGAAGCCAACACTTGAACCGTCATAAATCTGTGCACGTTAGCCAAAACGTTTGAAAACAGCACAGCTGAGAAATGCTAACAAAGAGATTGAAAAACGTCTAGCAGGTTCTGTGCGCCTCTTCTCTGTTTCCAGAAGGACATATGTGCGTCAAAGCTGACCTCGGTTTCTTTTCAGCAAATTCAAATTGAGCGTCAAGTCTTCATCAGCCTGTCCGTGAAATCAGGGGCTTTCATTGGCTGCACTCACTGTTGCTTTTATTGGATTGTGCTGTGAAGCTGTTAAAAGAAAGCTTCCATGTGCAACCAGTTTAGTTTAGCATCTTTATTCTTGCTAAATCTATTCCTGAAGTTTTGAAACAATTCATGAGGAGCCGTAATCAGTTTTAAGATCAAGAGAGATCAAAGACTTTATACTTTCAGAATGTTTTTGACTCATTAAATATTTACTAAAATTGGACATTTGTTTACTCCAGTTTCAGTTCACCTCCAGGCTCCCACCAACTGCTTAGAAGCTAGCTAACAATGCAGAAGACTTGGTGCCTTTTACTCTATCACACCT
>NW_023420567.1:0-731 GCF_002922805.2 Oryzias melastigma
CCGGGTTAGGACAGAGGTCTGCAACCCGCGGCTCCTGAGCCACATGTGGCTCTTTTATCTCTCTATCGTGGCTCTCTGGCTGAAGAAAAATAGAATAAAAGTAATTTTTTAAAGTTTTTTCATTTATGTGATTTAATTTACTAAGGAATTTTGGGGTAATTTTGGAGTTTAGCAAGAAATTAAGCAACAAGTTAGCTTTTTTTGCCTAATTTGGCCTCTACTGAGTTAGCTAAAAAAAAAAAATTAGCGATAAGCTAAATTTTTTGTCTAATTTGTTATCTACTGAGATTTTCTTAGGCTAATTTCGAGTTCAGCTTCTATTTTAGCAATAGGCAAACCTTTTTGACTAATTCAGTTTACAGAGGAATGATAGTCTATTTTGGAGTTTAGCTAGTATTTAAGCAAAGAGCTATATTTTTGGCTAATTCGCCATCTACTAAGGTGAAAGGGAAAAATGAAAAAAAAAATTGAGAGATGCTAGTTTCTTTTTTACATTATTGCTCTTGATTGTGCTGAAACATAGGAATAATTCATATTTATTTATTTATTTTTTAAATGGTAATGAATTATTCAAATTTCTTAAAGGCTAAAGTAAGTCTATGTGGCTCCTTCTAGGTTTTGATCAGCAGAAAACTAGTCCAAATGGCTCTTTTACTGTTAAAGGTTGCCGACCTCTGGGTTAGGGGTACTGGTGCTGGAGAGAACCAGTCAGTGTCTGGTACCACATCCTA
>NW_023420567.1:761-1913 GCF_002922805.2 Oryzias melastigma
GTTCCTTCACAAAACTTCAATATGTGACAACTTGGGGAGAAGAATGTGTTGAACTAATCTATCTATGCAACTGATTAGTTGTTTTAAAACTGGACCAAAAGTGACAAACTGGCTGAATTCTGGAGCTATGCTCCCTCTGAACGCAGCTTGCAAGGCAGAAGCAGCCAGTTTAGATCTTAAGTCAAGGTGAAGTCTCTTGTGGCGCGTTTTGAATGTCAAGCATTTTTGGGGGGGGGAGTGTAAGCCAGCGAAGCCAAAATTCAGTTTGATGTTTCCAGAGAACACATTCTTTTGACATGCATCAAGCAGAAAATTCCCCATTATCACTTTTCATGATATGGATGCTGCCATATTACCTGATGTGTAATCAGGTCGTCGTTGTAAATGAGAAATTGTTGTCAATTGACCAGCCTGTATAAATAAAGATTATTTATATTAAAACCAGACGGCGTTGGTAAGCAGTGATTGGTCCAGATCTGTCTGAGTCATCATCTCTGCATCAACCACTCTTACCAATCAGGAGTGAGCTTGTTGGAAGGCCACTCCCCTACCACTTGAAAATGGGCTACATAGAGACTGTCAATAAAAGATTTGGAACGTTAGACGTGAGACTTTTATTGAACCATCTGATCAGGAAGTTTTTTTCCAAATGAGAATTATCTAGAACAGGTTAAAGAGATGTATCAGAGCAAGAAGGATTGTTCTGACCAATAGAATGACTAAGTAATAGCTGTTTATTTCTCAATAGAAGTTGAGCCAGCAGGAACTTCCTGTTTGGAACGAGAGGGATCACTCAGTCCAGTTCTTATACAGTCAATGGTTGCTACAGCTGAAGTCAGGTTTGCTAGAGTTTATGCAAACAAGAGTTCTGGAAAATTCGGAATAAACAAACTGTAAACACTCAGAGCCCATTTTTTAATATTTAAGAAAATGTTGCAATTTTAAAGAATTTACTGCAATGTATTTTCTTTAACAAAACCCACCATTGTGTCCAAAATATTTTGATACAGACACAGAATTCCTGCACAAATGTGGGAACTGGTACATTTATCACAAATACTTAATTGTAAAAAAGTCAGAGCCAAATATTACATTTTTAGGACCGAGAAGCTAAACAGCTTATTTTTACTATAATAACCAAATCATTGCTTG
>NW_023420568.1:0-1913 GCF_002922805.2 Oryzias melastigma
AAAAAAAAAAAAAAAAAATCAGATTTAACAACTTACATGGTGAGCAAAACTTTTTTTTTTCTCAGCAAAGTGATGGTTCATTCAAGAGAGGGAAAAAAAGGGACTGACAGATGTTTCTCTCTCGCCCTGACTCCCTGTCCCTCTCGTGCCCCCTCCCCTCACGATAACGACACAGCTTTGGTTGAAGGACGGAGTAAAGCAGGGATTTTGCAAAAAGAATTGGCCAAATTAAACAGAAACCATGGAGTTATGTCACTCACATCTGGCCCCTGTGGGCGGATTGGCCATTGACGCCAGCCTTGCCTGCTGTCAGCAGGGTCAGCCCGCGTGCGGCAGGAAGCACATCATGGCCAGCCGCTCCACAGACTAACCATGCCTCCGGCAGGGCCCGGAGAGCCAAACATTTACAAAGGTGCGCCGAGGTTGCCAGGATCCCCTGTGCTCCTGAAGGTAGGCTGGTTTGCTCTTTCTTCCAACAGGTTCATGTGTGTTTGACATTCAGTTTCAGATATCAAATAGGTATTCATGAACAAGCAAATCTCGTGGAAATATATATATGTATTTTTTTAAGAACTGATCATTTCATATGTTCCCATTGACAAAATTACTCTAGGATTGACTTTACTTTGAACATCTAGATTTGTTTTTGTTGCTTTAAGTCTGTTTTTTATATATTTTTTAAAAAGATATACATGTAATATTTATATGTACATTAAATATGTAAGATATAATAAGTCCTGTGTAAGTATATCTTAAATAAATCACACATTTATATATAATGTGGTTGAGGGTTTTTTTTAACAGATAATAAATAAGCTCCAGTGTCTCTAGTAAGGATATATTCGGTTCAAACAATGGATAGATTCCAATTATTAGTGATATGTGTCTACACTTTCACCTTGTCACCAACTTTAAAGTGTTGACTTTAACACAAAAACAATCAAACAATACATTTACATGTATTTTCTGCATCAGATTTGTTCTGTTTAGAGTGGATATTCAAAGTGAATATTTAGATTACATCATTTGTATTATTTTATTTTACAAGACTTTATACTTAATACTTATAAAATGAAATAGCTGAAACTTTGGATAACTGCATAAGAAATCTCATGAGTCATCTAGCTTTCAGATTATCTGAACCAAATCATATTTTTATTTTAAATACTAGACTTATCCAAATATCTCTTAAATAAAAGCAAATATAGAAAAAATTGAATAAAAAAACAGACTTGCTGGACAAAGTTACCTCACACCAGGGGTCGGCAACCTTTAACAGTAAAAGAGCCATTTGGGCTCGTTTTTTACTCATCAAAACGTAGAAGGAGTAGTCTTACTTTAGCCTTTAAGACACTTGGATTTTTCATTCATGACCTTTTTTAAAAAATAATAAATATGAATTATGTTTATTTTTTGGCACAATCAAAAGAAAAAAATATAAATGGAAACTAGTATCTCTCAAAGTGTCTTTTTTTAAGTTTGACAGAAGCTCAAATAAATTACTCTCAAAGTAAAAAAAAAAAAATTCTGTGCCAAAACGATCATCTCAGAGCAACTCTGGGGAGCTAGTAACCCATATGTGCTATTAACTCATAAAATATCAGCTGTTTTACCAAAGTTTTGCGTTTAAAATCTGTGCATCTTGGAGGTAGCATTGAGCAAACAAGAAGTCTTCAGGTCAACAGGGATGTAAAAACCTACATAGTTTATCATCTATGTGCAGCTCAGCCATCAATTTATGAATGTAACTAATTTAAATTAAATAAATGCTAATTAAGTGATCCTTATGTTAAAAAATGACTATTTTATTTTTCTTTTATCTATTTTTTTGTTCTTTTTCCCCTCTTTGTCCTCAGTTGTCTTACACTACTGGGTTTTGTAATTTTAGTTTGGGGTTGGACTTTGGTAGTCTT
>NW_023420569.1:0-1911 GCF_002922805.2 Oryzias melastigma
ACTTGTAAAAACAAGTATTTATTACTTCTGCATCCTACTGTTTGAATGACTGCAGGGAGTTTTTGACCTGGTCACTTCCATGCAGTTAATTGCTTGTCTCATAGAAATTCCCAGTAGACAGAGAGAACAGGCCAACATTTCTGTGGTCAGTGCCATCATTAGTCAAGGACTGAGTGGCTTAGTGACTTTGAATAATAATAATAAAAAAATAATAAATAAAATAACTACAAAATTTGGAAAAAGATGCTAACTACAGCTGAAAACTGAAAGTAAAGTTTTCCCTATTGATTACTGCAACTATTTAATTGAGTTTTCGGAACTTTGCATTCATCATTAGGAGAAGAACAGACTTGACAAACGGACGTTAAACAGCTTTCCTTTTACATATTGGCAATTTGCAAAAAACCTAAAGTGGAACATAAATAAAAAAAATATGAATATTAAAAAAATGGCCATAAAAATAAAGCTTTAATGCTTATATGGAAGTAAATTAGTGAGTTTGTGAGTTGGTTTACAACTAAGAAAAAATATAGGTTGCTCTTTGCTTCTAGAAAGGCCGAAGAAATTTCTAATTCTTGAATGAAGTTTAGGAATTAAAATGCAGATGAAGCTCAGAATGACCTTGTTAATAAGTATTTATAAGTAAACAATTAAAAAAAATAAAATAAAACATCATGTTTAACACTTAAAAATTAAACAAATATGAGAAAGAAGACTTATGCCCAATTTATACTTTATAGGGATTTGCAATCTCTCAGGTCTCATTGGAAGGCTATTGGAAAGGAATTGCCCCAACATGATGACATCACCAGAGATTGTATTTTTTGCCCTTAAAACAATAGCGTCTATATTGCGCTATTTAACTAGTTTTGAGTGATCGTAATATGCAATGGCAAAGCAAACTTGATCCAGAAATGGATTTACCCTGAGAATTGCTTGTTCTTGTCTAGTGAATTAACACACCACTCCCTGTATACCTGTCCATTCTCCGATGCAGCAAAAGCAGGAGAAAGATGTTGTCTGTCCATGTTGAAAATACCAAAACACTAAAACGCTGGAGAAAATCGAGGATTGAAAAGTATTCGCGACTCAGAAGTTTGTCATAGTTATCGGAGACATACATAAGTGAAACCGTCCAACCTTAGTGCGTGCCAGACTGAAAAACTGCGGTAGGGATGCGATACAACTGATGTAAGGTATCAAACTGGCATCAAAGTCAAAAGTCCATGATTCAACTTTAAACCAACATCACCTGAATGGATGAAACCCTTCTTCCACAAGTATGCATACCATCCTATCTTGCCCTTTTTCCAATTCATGACCAAGCCAAAACATTACATTCAAGTATTAGTGTAAAATTGCTATTTTCATTCTTTTTCTCTACTCACATACAACCCCTGCTAAATAAAATATAACATGAACTAGAACTGCTAGATTGTTGTAAGCCCATATGAAGAAAAAAGAAAAACAATTAGTTACAAATATTTAGTGTGAGAACAAAAAAGGAGTGTATTTCTGCCTCTTGTAATGTAGGACAGAGTTTATTTTGTCTTCTGGCAACCAGCCACACTGACCGTCTGTAGAAGTCAGCCATCAGTCAGCATGTCTGCACTGAGTCCCGCTCTGTTTCAAACTGATTGCCCACTTCCGACCTTTAACACATGACACCCCCATGGCCTCAACTGTCGCAATGCTTGTCGAGCACCATCTTTAATATATTGATTATTTAAGTGTTAGTACTCTCAACAAGTTTTATATGCTAATTAGTCTTGTCATGGGTTTAGTTGTGCTTTGTGGGTGTTTTATGCTACAGATGTGAGTGTGTGCCTGACCCCTACTTTGAAGATGCTCTACTGCCTTGCATGCCTGGACAGGTATCTCTAAAAGGCTGCAAAGACCTTAAAGCCACTT
>NW_023420570.1:0-1911 GCF_002922805.2 Oryzias melastigma
CTCAGAACGGGTTTCTCAACACGGCTGACGTTTCAAGAAGATTCCTTCTAATGTTTTCAGTTTTCAAGCTTTAAAAAAGTTTAGCGATTTTTAAACCTTTTGACTAAAAACAGTTCATGATTTTGGTGTTTTTTCTTTAAACATGTGAACTTTAAACTGTTGGAGAACAGAAGATACTTATCAGACTGGGAGGAAAAAAAGAACTTCAAATTAATCTGAATTAAAAACAGTAAAAAGGTAAAGATTTCTGGGATGAGCAGCAACCAAGTTCACTGAAGGGAACTTAGAACATGTGAAGAAGGAACCAGAAAACAGTCAGGAACCAGACAGAGAATCTTAAAGACTTTAACAAACTTAAACATGAACAAACTGAACGAAGAGAGAAACAAAAAGAGAATCAAAGCAGCAGAGCTGACAGAACTGAACTGAATCCAGATAGTTCAACTACTCACACTATGATAGGGACATTAGCTGCCTTTCCATCACAAATATGTGTTAACCTTTATACATTTTTTTGAAATGTAGAAAAATCAATTTCACAACAAGTACACTATTTCTATTAAAATTTAATTATACAAATAAACACAAACCAACTCACATAATAAATTACTTCAAAACATGGTGACAGATGTGATCAGTACTTTGATTTATACAGCAGAGTTACTGTTTGTTGTCTATTTGTTTGTTGCTAAATTGTATAGGGACTCAATCATCCTATCAAGCATAATAACATATTCTCAGGTTTGAATAAAGTTCATGGTCACATTGTATACCTACAAGAAGCAAACCTACTGAACAAAGATCTCACTAGACTTCTCAGAGGGGTTTAAACTGTGTTTTCACTTCAATTCTGACAGTAAAAGTAGAGGAGTATCCATTCTATTGCATTAGGATGTACAATATGTTGAACCTAAGACTACAAGGGAGTTAATACATGAGTCAGTAGATGGAGGAGAACTAAATTGAGCTCTAAGCCCAAATTTGGACGTTCTAGAACTAAAATTACAACACAAAGCAAGTCTGCCTGATGTATTATATTAACAAGTTTCTTGATGCCTACGGAGTGGTGAATCCTTGAAGAGATCCAAACAGTTTTCCTTTTTCTCCCCAGTGCATCAGAGTTATTCAAGAATTGACTATTTCCAAGAAGATAAACTTCTACCCATACATATAGGTTAATGACATAGAACATGATGTCATCATATAGATTGTTTTAAACTCAGCTTCCCTTGGAATCAACCTTGTGAAGACTTAATTCCAGATTACTGTTTGATCAAAAAGTCATTTGGTTTTTTAATACACAAAGAGACTTTTCATGGAACATGATGAATCACCAGAAATCTGTTATACTCTGGGACACTCAAAAGGCCGATTTAAGGGGAAGTGATTTCTTTTGTCACAGCAGAAAATGAAAAGAATTTTGATGAGCTGAGCGATGCTGTGGGACGTCCTGTGGCACCAGCTGTGCAGGACAAGGCAATGCACAGATGAGCGTGTTATCTGGTTATTGGTCACGTGACTCATTTGATGTGGTAGTGTTTCCATTGAAGTTTTGGAAAATATATCAATTTGATACGCCTCAAAAACCACTTCCTTTTTTGATTTGATAAATGAGTTTTTAAAACTGTCTTGTTTTGATTAAGTGAATTTATTGTCACAAATCCAATTTGGGCATTTTGATAGTCAACGGAAACACAGCTACTGGTATTGGCATAAGAGTTTAGAAAGTTTAAAAAAAATGTCGAAGTTTCCTTTGAAATTCCTGATGATAAATGAGAAGAAACATCATTTTAATTAGTTTAATATTTACTACCCCAAAAATGAAGACAATAATAAAGATAGCCCCAAATATCAAACACTGATCACGTCAATAGCAGGTATTTCCACCATTTACATCAATGACAGCTTGAC
>NW_023420571.1:0-1910 GCF_002922805.2 Oryzias melastigma
GAATTATTGTATTTACTTTTTACATTCTCTTTTCATTATTTCTCCGATTTAAACATTAGGCCATAAGGAGGACAGTCGTTCTTCTGACTGATCACTCTGGCAGAACGTTTCTCATCCTATTCACATATCGTTTTAGGGGATTAACAGGAAGTTGTCCGAAATAGATGCGTTTCAGTTTAGTATTTTATGTTGGTTGGCTTTCTATGGTTCCCCTGAAGTACAAATCACATCAACAAATCACTTGACATAAAAACACTTTAAAGATCAGGACAATTAAAAAAGCAAAACAAATATGTAAAAACATTACATTTTCACATTTAAAAAATCTAAATAACATTTTAAAAAAAAACAAAATACGGGTTCTACGGGATTGCTAGTTGGATGATAATAAGCAGTATCACTTCATGTCAAATCAACACATTTCCCTTCACAAGTCGTCACATTTTGAGGTATGGTTAAAGACCCTCAGTGTCAAAAATTGACGTTTTGAGAGTCCCATACTCACCGTTTTTGACGTGCTGGCTGTTCCAAATAAATCAAGGCTCCCCAACCTCCGAGGTGCAAACCGGTACTGATAAGTGAATATATGAAAAATATTTGTATTAATCTAATAAATGTCACATATTGTAAAATTTATTAGCAAAATAATGAGATTGTTAATATCATACAGTGTTACATTGATTCTATAAAGGAGAAGTTCAAACAAAAATGTTCAGATCATTAACATTGTACATTGTTCTACTTCTCCTGGAGGACATTTCAGTTTGGCCACTAGGTGGCGATCGCGCTGTAGAATTACACTTTATTCAAGAAGACGACAACAGTATGAGGAAAAAAATGAAGTTTTAGACCACAAATAGTTACTTTAAAAATTATTTCCTTAAAAGAATTTGAAAAATTAATGCCTGTAAGTAAATAAAGATGTTCATTTAGTCAGCAATGTATTTTTTTGGTCAACATAATGTTAGCATTAGCCATCCTATGGGAAATTCTATTGAACATTAGCATCAAGCTAGTGGTCTTTAGCTTTGTGTGCTGAATGGATTGATATCTTTTGTGAATCGATTTTTGATCTATAAAGCTTGAATCAATTCAAATCGATTAATCAATTTTTTTCAACCCGGTCCTAGTATTAAGTTAACAATCCCGAGTGAGAGGTTCATTGCAAATCTAATCACCTGGATAAAGTTTGCTGGATTCAATGCTAATTGCACCCGACCTCTGTTATCTAACTTCCAAGTCCACTGGAAAGTTGTGCAAGCCAGTAGATTTTTCAACAACCAAAGACAACACACCTATAAAAGCCATGCTAAAGCTAACACAACAAAGACCGACCGTTACAGAATCATAGATGGGCGGAGTTTTTATACTGAAGCTCAGAGCAGGATGACGTGAAACTTCTGAAATGATGTGGGACTTACACCAGTTGACCAATCACAAAATTCAATTGAACTACCCTGTTTCAACCTGTAGGGGGCAGCACACAGACAGATTTTGACTTAGGAATTAAACAAGTTTATTTCAAATTGTCAAAAATTTGGCATGGACCAACAGGCAGCATTTTAAAGCGTCATTTATAGAGGACAACAGCCTAAAAAAGTTGATTTAGTGTTTGGTTACCTTTTAATGTTATTTAGAGACTTGATAGAGAGCTAACCTAACCCCCTAAAACCAACAAAAACATAAATAAATAATGTGAAATAGTGATGTACTATTGGATGCTTAAGGGCTGATGTACTAATGACGAGAGCAAAAATTGCATGTGCGAGCGCTTACAATAAATGTGCTACTCGTTCATAATTTGCAGGTGATCAAATTAGAACTCTTGCACAATAAATTACAGGCAAAAAGAGCCGTGCTCAAATGAGGATTTAGTGTGCAATATGGAGAGTGGAGAAGGGATGGGGGTA
>NW_023420572.1:0-1908 GCF_002922805.2 Oryzias melastigma
GCATACGTAGTCACGTCACCCAGAGTCTGGCAGAGCTAGCATACGCAGTCACGTCACCCAGAGTCCGGCAAAGCTAGTGAGTTCAGTCACCAAGAGTTTGGCAGAGCTGGCAGTGGAGCTTGCTATCTTGCTATGCTGTCCACCAGGCTAGCATAGCAAGATGGCAAGCTCCAGCATAGACATGTGAGACCACCACAAAAACTGCTGACAAACCCATTGGGGAATCACGTTTTCTGCCCACTTTTAAAACATATGTGGTCCACTTGGCCTTCTTCTTCCTCTACTGTCGTTTTAATGGTGGATGGCACACAGCATTAAGGTGCATTACCGCCACCTACTGGAGTGTGGGTCAGAACGTCAACCTATAATTCCCTTATATTTTAGTAATCAATTTTGTCTGCCTTAAAGAAATAAATCAAAAACGAATAACCCATTTGGACTTGCTGGCTGGATTCCTTGCGTTGCTACGTTGCTTCAGTCCCTTCACCTCCTGCAGTCTGCTCCTGACCGGTCTCTTATAGCATATATTGCAGGACCTCTACAAACACATCAAGACTTAAGCAGCACATCCAGCTTTTTTAATGACTCTTAATGATTCTCACTTGTGAGGATTGGTGCCTATTAGTTTCATGTTTCCTTTTATTCCTGTTATGTTCTGTTTTCAGGTTTTGTCAATCTCATCTGGTTTCAGTTCATAATCATCCACAGCCGTTTCTCTTTTAAAGCACTTAGTCAGTCTATTTAAGTTCAGAATTTTCATTTTCTCCTGGTGGGGTCACCTGTTTGCCACCCTCCCAGTTCACCATTGGGTTCAGGTTTGAATTGTGCGAGCATTGATCCTGGTTTTGCATTTTTTTCCTGTTTTAGTGCATTTTATTTTCTCAAATTTTACTTCGTGCCACAAGCCTGGTCTCCTATTTTTGGTTGATCCACCATGTTTTCTGACATTGCTCTTAACCATGACAGTCAACTCTCTCTTAAACCCAACTATCTCTGAAGAACTAAACTGGAAAAATACTGTAAAATGCCATGTTTTATTGTTTAAAATTATTACTTTGCCCCTCTTCCTCTACAAGATTTTATCAAAAAAAAAGGAAAAACCTATCATAAAATCCCAGCTGGAGCAACCTATTTTAGGTGATATGGTATTCCCATTATTATTCACATAGTGCTGTTGCGGCTTGCTTTAAAATAATGGTTATTGAAAACCTGTGCCACTTGAATGTTTCTGTTCTTCATTCTTCATTGCATTATCTGTGTTATGATTTAAGTGCATTTATATTTATTCTGGGTGTATTTAAGATCTACAGGGATAAAAAAAATGGAGACATTCAACAATTTTAATCTTAGATAACAAAACTTCTGCGGTGTGTTGTGGTTTGGTATTCCCAATCTGTCACTTCTGGACTTTCAAAGTTTCACTTTGAGTTTGTTGCAGAAAGAAAGAGTTTGATAGAGCTTGTATGAATTAAGTCTCATACGGCCTCTCATAATCTAACTGTTTTTGGGTGACTTCACTTGCATGTTGATATGAAGCTGAAATGAACTAACAAAGTCAAACTATCTTGGAAAGTTTACTCTTCTACACCTTAAAATACATGTGACAAAGAAACATTGAGATCATGGCATCAGGACCACTGCGCTTCATAAAGCTTGATTGTTGTTACATTCTAAATAGAAACCTTTGGATTTTATCCTTGTTGTAAAATACCCCTAACTTTATAATGTCAAATCCATGCAGCACTAACATTATAAAGTTAGATAATCAAAAGAATATACAACAAAAGTAAGACGTCACATAGAGATGTGTTGATTAAGAGAAAAACGATGCTGAAAAGTGATTACAAGGAGGTCACTGACTCCACTGACCTGATTCTCCCAGGCAGCTCATTCCACAGTATACAAGCT
>NW_023420573.1:0-1907 GCF_002922805.2 Oryzias melastigma
AAAAAGAACAGCCAACTGATTGATGTCCGCTTAACTCCATCAACTGCAGAACAAGACTAGTCCATGGACTGAGGGAAAAACTTTAAAGGTCAACCCACAACATCTGCTGTCTTCTTTAGAAAAGGTTAAGGAAGACTTTTTAATCTAAAGTGTCACTTTTCCTCCTTTTTTTCTACAATAATACGCTCTGCAACATAAAACATTTAAATCCAAGTCAACTTTCAGAGGGGTAACTTTTAAATAGGTAAAAAGCAAGTTTTTTTATTTAGGTACATGAGTACATGCCTCATTGACTGCAAAAGTGAGGACTAGTATAAATTGGTTACATTTCAAATAACCTTAAATTATGTTTAAAGAGAAAAGCATGTACATTCAGGAGGATCATAGTAGCCAATCATTTAAAAAAAGGCTGAAGTAAAGAGTGAAATCATGTTTTTGGTGTTTTAACACGTTCTTGTGGCATTTTTCTCATGATGGAGGACATGTAGAGTAAACTAAACTTAAAATTGCCTTTCTGAGTATTTATTCAAATTACTGGGAATCAGGAGAAGGCAAAAACACGTGGTTTGAAAAAAATATTTGTGACACTGGGAGGGTTACAACCTCCCTTCTCCAAGCTCTCAGTTATGGGGGAGGGGAAAGGGGGATGGAGTTGTCCTGTGCCAACGGTCCAGCCCAGAACTCGGAGACAAATTTAAAATGATCTACTGCTGCTCTGCAGGAACTATGTCCTCAAAAAACCGCCCCAGATTTTTGATTTGTACTAAAATTTACAATTATAAAAATACCATGGTACGATTAATTACATAAAAGATAATGCCAGACAAAGTGTGCATTATCAGAAATGAACACACGACATGAAAGCATGAACCATCCGACACGAAGCTGTCACATTTGGCATGTGACAACTTGCCGAACTACGTGTCAAATAGTTCAATTGAATATTTAATTTGTAAGTGGCCATGATACAAGTGGGACGATGTCTTGGAAGTGTGCATTATCAGAAATTAACGGACTTCACGGAAGTAATTGTCCTTAACTTTGTCTGGCATTATCCCTTACTTAAAAGACAACTGGGAATGCTTTTAAAATAGATCAAAAGATGATTGGATTGGGACTTTAAATCAAAAAGAAAGTTAAATGAGCATTAGGATTTTAACATGTGAATTAATTTCAATGTTTTGAAACCAAAGAAACTTTGTCATAGCACTCCTAATGGTCTTTTAATTACGATCATGTCAAAATCCCCCAAAAAACTGTTTTTTTCTAGGACATAATTTCCTCAGAGCAGCAGGAGTTCATTAGAAATTTGGCTCAGAATTGTAGGCAGGACAGTAGTTGTGGAGTAATGTCGTCTCTTCCCATCATCCATCGGTTTACATTCTCCTGCTTGCTTACATTCCCTCACAACCCCAGACTAACATTACCACCACAATGAAAATGGCGAGCAATATCGAAGCTATCCAGCATTACAGTTTTGAGCCAGATTCCAGTTCGGACGATTAAAAGACCTACATGCATTTAGACGTTGTAGCTTCTACATCACACCTTCAAGCTTTTATCAGTGGCATTTTTTGTCTGCTTCTGATTCACAACAAATTGGATTAGGAAAAACCCATAAAATGGAAATTTAAGTTTAATTTCCTTATTATGTCCTCCATCATGAGAAAAATGCTACAAAAACATGTTAAGGAATTTTATTGGAGTGGGTCTTTAAAAATATTTATAATTTTAAGAAGTTCACAACTACTGGTAAATGTGAACATTTCTTTACAGTTACTTGCATCATGTGGGCAAAGAATCAGGAAACTCTTGATGCTTATCAGTAAATATACTTGTCATTGGGATCTATTGTATTCATCAAATCAGCCAGTATGGATTTACCATAGATGTACACGATGAATGTT
>NW_023420574.1:0-1907 GCF_002922805.2 Oryzias melastigma
TAAGGATGGTGGTTCTTGATATCAGTCTGCCCACTGGATTCACCCCAGAAAACTCCGATCTGGAGATGGTAATTAGCTCCCAATGATTGGGCTAAGGATCTCAGAGCTGTCATACAGATCAAACTCTTTGCCAAACTTGTGAATTTCCATTTAAACCATTTTTCAGGTTTCAGTGTTCTTATGTGTTTTTCCTCAGTTGTCCAACTCAGTGGATCGTTACATCAGCAACTTCCAGGTTGTAGATAATTTGAGTGAAAGAGGCTCCCTGATCGTCCACCTGTTCAAGGTTGCAGCTTTGAGCTATTTGACAGCAGACAGAATGATTTTGTTTTAAATGAAACATTACCATTTTTTTTCCCACTTGTAAGGTTTCACACAAAGAGCCAGAGATTCTGATCTTCCGCCTTCAGCAGAACTTTAAAGTGGGTCTCCTCCAACCATCATCGGTGACGGTCTATGAGTATTATAACCCAGGTAACCCGTCACATTCCACAGCAACAGAAGAAATGCTTCATATTTCATGTTAATGGTGAAGGGAGTGCACCTTCTCCTCCCTCATAATATCACAAGACTTTCTACATTTATTTACTGTTTCTTGACTATGTCTTTTGAGCTTGAAGGTAACAGTTGAGTTTCTTAGATCACCGCTGCAGCCGGACTTACACCCCCAAAGAGGACAAAGAGGAGCTCTCTCAGATCTGCAAGGACAACGTCTGCCGCTGTGCACAGGGTACCCCCACCGCCAGTGCTTTAAGTGGGTCGGTGCTCACCGGTGCTGAGCACCGGAACTTCTCTCAAACACACGTTAGAGCACCGCCTCTTCTCGCTGAATATGGGACCGTCTGGTGCTCTATTTTGACTTCCATGGGCAAATGAGTCCTGATACACCTGCTAGAAATCCCCCTTGTGGGTTCTGTTCGACTATATAAATTTTTTTTCCACTTTCAATGACGCTGTTTTAACAGGACAACACAAGCTCCTGATTATCCTTCCCCTCTCTCTCACTTATGGTGCAAAAAGAAGTAAACACACCTGGATAAAATAATAAAGAGAAAAACAGTAAAACAACCAGACAACAACTCATGTAGACAAAAACCCAAATTTAAAATCGAATTTACCAAGAAAAACCAAAGTAAAGGTATCCCACAATTCATTGCGCTTGGCAGATAACAAGCCAAATTTGTACATCAACGTCAGTGGGCACCTCTACACCATGTTATCACTGGACAGAGGGAGTAACATCCCCGTATAAATGCATTAGCTCAGGCGCCAAATGAGGCCAAATCTACTGACAGTGATAGACCGCGTTTGTCTGAGTCGCGTTTTTAGGGCAGCTACAGTCGACAATCATGAGCTTATTGGCAGTTCACATCCCTCCTTCCACTGAAAGCAGCTCGGGAGAAGATGTCAATCAAATGCTCAAGGTGGGGGCCAGCGGGCACCACACGCTGTAGTTTGACGCGTCTGATTGGTCAGTTTTTAACTTGACTAACTTGCGGTAAGGACAAAAAATATCCTGGAAAAAATAACAATTTGCAAGAAGAACGTGTAAGGAAAATACACACTTGTTCAAAAAGGGTTTTTCTGACAAATAAAATCAGTAATAACGTTTTATTTCTCTTTAGAAGTGTACAAGATTTGGGCTTCTTGGAGCCTGCAGGAATTTCCTGTTTAGCAGGGAGGGTCGAGCGGTCTCCAGATTTCTACACTACGCCGTCAACACAAACTTGTCTGAGCAATGTAATAAGCAAAAGAAATGACTTTAGCGTGAATGAAAACCCAATGATGATCTCGTGGCTACGGGGTGTTAAAGGAACACGGTTAGAAACGGAGGCGGACTCTCAGACTGACACCTCACACAGCCAGGTAATGACCATAGACTGTATAAGAATAACTGGACAAAGCAA
>NW_023420575.1:0-1907 GCF_002922805.2 Oryzias melastigma
GGCCATACTTATGGGGATAATCTGGAAGAGAAAGAGGAGATAGGCTCATGAATCCCATCATAACTCTATTTAGCCCAATGCAAACAAAATCAAACTTGCTTTGTACTTTAATTGTGAGATACAGATTTGTCTCCCCACTTCCCACATCCAACCTTTACTTTTACAACACCGAGGGTAGAATTTCAATCTAAAAAAATTAAGAAAAACCTAAACAAAACAAAAAAACTTAATTTCCAGAATGCTCAATTTACCATATAAAAAAAGAGTAGGAACATTTTTCTGAGCAATCCAAAAAATATTAATCTTGAACTTCTTATTAATACCATAAAGCAAATGTTGACATACCTTGTACCTGGTACCGTGATGCAATAATAAATTCCTTGGCATTGCTTCTTACTAAAAAATATTAGCTTACCAATATCATGCTCATGATAGATGACAGAATGGACGCTCTTGTTCTGAAAATATCGCTCTGCAGGTTCAATATAGTATGTGCCTTGATGGGTTTTAATGAAACCCTCAAACCGACCATCCACTACAGAACCATGGATCAGAGTGTTCTTTTCACCTGGCAATTGAACAAAGAAGACAGAAAATGTGCTTTAAAAGGTAAAAGGATGAATATAGATTTTCTCAACTTAAAAAGGTCAAATAATTAAGTTTTTTATATATTAACTTAGTAAAAGTTAAATAAGATTATATACAGAGTATACTCAAAAACAAAACTGAAACATCTTATATGGAGCATTTGAACATTATTTATATTTTTATTTTTAGCAGTAAAAAATATGTAGATATCAATTTAGATTCAATTTCCATTTAGAATTGTGTTTCATTACATTGTGCTAAAGAGACAAAAACTACAATAAAATCTGAATCTACTAGATGATCTTTTCCCACTGCTGGTGCTCAATCCCAGACAGTATTACGGTGGCAAAACACTAAACCTTTATTTGTCGACTCTTTTAATCTCAGATAAACAGCATAGCTGCTCTCTTGTCATTGCGTGATAGTCGAGCTGGTCTTACCAAACATTTCTCCGCTGTATATGTGTGACGTGTCAAGGGGCGGCTGGTCCCCTGAATCCTCAATTACCAGATCTGGAGTGAACAAAGTCGTATCCCGCTTCATTCGCAAGGCAAAATGTCTGCAGTGAAAAACAGAAGATAAGGAAACGATTGAAAGAACAATCAACCATCCAAAATGACACCAATAGCTTCCTGTGACAATAATCCTATTTGATCAAAAGAGAAACACAAGACTAAGAGAAAACAACGCTGTAAACAGTTTCCATCTAATATACTGTTCTTTGTTAAATAATGCTTTGACTATTTATTTACTGAAAACAACAGCTGTAGGAGGCACACATGAGCAAACAGATTCTTTAGATTCTTAAAGAAGTGAAGTAAGATGAATGGTTCATCTTCGTCAGACAGAAACCAAAAGATTACGCTCTTTGAATAAGCCTCTGGCTCAGACAGTGCAAAAACAGCTTTATTAGACATTAAAATTATCCATCAAGGGTAAGGGTTTCAACTGTGTGTGGGTCTACGAAAGGCGAGGAAACTACTCAGGGCATAACCCAGTTTCACCCTGAAGTGTCTTCTAAAGGTTCTAGCTCCCTCCAAGACCCTGCACAGGACTAAGCAGAAGATAGATATTTTGAATAAAAAGCAAACCCAAGTTGCTGTTCTCTTTTTTGCTATCGATATGACCCACAAAGCAGAACAAGCCAAGGATAAAGGGAAACAATCTTACAGCAGTTTGCTTCTTTTGAATATTATATTTTAAAAACAACAACTGCGTGTTCATAAGTTAAAAAAAATGTGAAATTCCACCAATGCTTTGGTTCATTTTGGGGGAAGGAATGCAGTTTGAGGTGACACGGTGTTGTGTTAAAAACAAGT
>NW_023420576.1:0-1907 GCF_002922805.2 Oryzias melastigma
CTAAGTGTGATTCAGTGACGTGCATTGAGGTTCACGATTGTTAGATAACCCAGCTGTGGTTTTGCGCTGTTACTGTCCCTTTTAATACCTCATGCTTTGGCTTCAGTATCTTTAATACCTGCTGGCTCACGCTTGAATGCAGTAGACGCGCACTTTCGGTAACATGCACTTCCGGTAATGACACACGTGTCAGAGGGAGCTGAGCTGAGCTGTTTTTCCAGCAGGTACGTCCTAATATAAAATGTCCTAACGGCGATTTTGTTTTTGATCAGCGGTTAAAAGAAACTACTTTCTCTGTAGATCAATTATCCTTTAGGAAAAGCTGAAACGCTGTGGCAGAGCGCAGGAGTTTGTTTGGCTAATCAGCTGGTGAGTTGTTTACAATTGAGATCAGCTGGTGCGGGCATCAGCTGATCTCAATTGCTTTTTCGTTCATTGTTTTTGCATATGAAATGGCTACAGTCTCTACTTATTGTATTTTTTTTTTTATTTATTTTCTTCCTTTGAACTGACTACATTTAAAGGAAATTGTTGATCATGTAAATGAAATGATATAAATTGATATGAAACTATGTGAATTGATATGAAATTATTGAATGTGATGAAATGCATTTAAATGAAGCGAATATGAATCTAGATTCTTATGTGATTATGAATTATTTAATGGGTGTGATTTCAAGTCAACCTTTTTGAAATTAAGTTTTATTGGAATAATTACCACTGGTCCTGTCCACACAGGCCAGGTCTCTAACCCGGGGGTTTCCAACCCAGAGTTTCACCAGATGGCGAGCTACATGGAGCCCAAAGAACCTACCACCACTCCCACAGAGCGGTAGGAGAAACTGTCCCACCTATATAAGGAGCTCCCCTCTATGAACTAGCAATTCAGAACTGATTCCTTTTGCTGGCNCTTTTTGGAATTAAGTTCTATTGGAATAATTTGTATATTTTGATTGGTTCAATTGTTTTTTTTTTTTATGAAATGAATTGTGATTTTGAGACTGTAAATTTACTACTGGTCCTGTCCATATAGGCCAAGTCTCTAACCCGGGGGTTTCCAACTTAGAGTTTCACCCGATGGCGTGCTACATGGAGCCAAAGAACCTACCACCACTCCCACAGAGCGGTAGGAGAAACTGTCCCACCTATATAAGGAGTTCCCCTCTATGAACTAGCAATTCAGAACTGATTCCTTTTGCTGGCGACCTCGGGACTATTTATGTTCTTCTATGAAGGGAAAACATCCCTCATAAAAAAAGAAAAAAGGACATTGTAACATATTATACATTCTGTACAGATTCTGCTGTTGTCACTGTAGAATATAGACACATGGTTCTAGTTTAATTTTGTCTTGTGCTTCTTTTACATTCATATTTCCTCCCTGAGACGAACCTCTAGTCCGACACTAAACTTGTATATGCTACATATACATTATATGTTCACCATTTGATTGACAGCAGTTACAGAGGGTCCTTCAAAATTTCATTTCAACATTTTTCTTCCGTTAACAAACTGTTGCATAGAAAAAATATGCAAAATTATTATTGTTGACTTACTTTTACTTATAAATAAAGTCCATGGCCATTCCTTGAGTCTTCTTTTCCTTTTGGCTTTTCCCTTCAGGGGTCGCCACAGCAAATCAGTTTCCTCCATCTGAGCCTGTCTTCAGCATCCTCCACTCTAACACCAGCCACCTTCATGTCTTCATTCACTGCATCCATAAACCTCCTCTTTGGTCTTCCTCTAGACCTCTTTCCTGGCAGCTCTAGACTCAGCATCCTTCTACCAATATATTCACTGTCTCTCCTCTCCATTACTCTGTACATTTGACCCTAAATACTTAAACTCCTCCCCCTTCTTTAGCTCTTCTCCCTGTAACCTCACTCTTCCACTCTGGTTCCTCTCAT
>NW_023420577.1:0-1906 GCF_002922805.2 Oryzias melastigma
TAACTCAGGGCCAAACTTGGAAAACTACAACAAATTAAGGGTGTTTTTTTATTATTATAGAGCCACATTAAAAGATCTCCCTATATTGTAGATACCGCGACCCGAAAGGGACAAAGCGGTCATGAAGATGAATGAATGAATATTGTAGATTTTGTCAATTTATTAATTAAAATGTAATCCAACAAACTGTAAACTTTGGAACTGGAAGAGTCATCTACTAATTTCAGACCAATAACTGCTTTTAATGAGGTCTGGCGTTACAATACTAAGTCTGTTCTGTGGCTTGTTAACTTCCAGTCACTACTTATCTTGTATATTGAACATCACCACAAGGAAGCAAAACCCCATTGTCAGGAGTTTATTATTTTACTGTTTCAAATATCAGTATTTGCCACCAAGGAATCAATACTTATTTTTCTCCACACTAATAAGAATGACCTTCAGCGAAAAATATATATATGTTGTTGGTTTTTTTGTGCGCAAATCTATAAATTCTTTGAAATATCACCTTAAAAATGTAATCAATACCGCCCTAGGCAAAGAGCAGCATAAAACAGGAACTCCAGCACATTCAAAGTTATATTTCAGTTGTTGAGTTGTAGATATATTTATGTGCTTAGTTTACCTGTTTGGAGACCTCACATTAGACCATAATTAGCAAAGGATTGGCAATGTAAGCACATCCTTTTAAAACTACCTCACAAAAAAATAACTTTTAAGCAATGAACTTTTGAAAGCCTTTAATTAAAAACAGTAGAAAAGACATGTTAAAGGTCAGTAATAAATAACACCAAGATACATTTCATAAGCGGACAAACTGTAGCCTGAGTTAATGAATCTTTGTGTGCAGATCTCTAATTTTTCCAGTGTTATCAGTGATATACTGAAATATTAATAGCTGTTTGACAACATAAATCTTTATATTTTATTTGGACAAACAGCTGCACATAAATTATCTATTCTTTCCTGAAATTCAGCCTCCTTCTTTTTTTCCTTTTTTACTGTGACCAAAAAGACAAGAAAAAATATCAAAACAATTTATTTTAATCTGTTGAAGTAATGACAAACAATGCATGAAACAGCAATAGTTATAATAATATTGACAGATATCAAGTTAATTTTAAAACGACTTCCATTTTTGACCAATCCACCTAATTAACTTGGTGTTTTAGGGAGCCACCTACTAAATAAAATAGAAGTTTTTCAATTCCATTAAGAGAGTGAGAAGTTATTATAATGAAATACCACAGATTCTAGAGAATGATCAAAGGAGTTTTAATGAAAGAAATGCCCACAAAACCTGAGGTTAAAGTGTTCATATGTGAAATCCTGGTGAACACAGACCAGACTGTTTGTAGGTGATGCATCTTCCACTTGTAGGAGCAAAACAAAAAACCTACAACTACAAAGGCTTTAAAAAGGGGCTTTTTACCTGGACCGTATGACCAAGTCAAATGACAGCCTAATAGAATATCAGAATTTATCCATCAAAAATAGGACATCCTATATGTTTTCTATGGATTATGTAGCAAGCAAGTTTAATACATGTATTTTAACCACAAAGAAACAACAGAAATGGGTTCTGTGGTCCACTTGGTAAGTGATAGATCCAACATGGATAAGATGGGTCTGGGTTCTTATGGGTTAATCTCAATCAAAAATCCAAATCTCAGTTCAGTGTCCAGACACTGGACAGTGAGATGGCTGATTATAAATCTTTTGAGATATACTCAACTCCATATTATTAATAGAGTTCATCTATTTTTTTCTGCAGGTCTCAGATGGTTCTTTTGCTCTCACTATAGTGCTCACTCTCACTTCAAAAGTCAGGAGCTCACCAGACACAATATATGTGATTTGAGGCAAGGCTCATTCAAAATGTTAAGTCAAAATCTAAAAAAAAAAA
>NW_023420578.1:0-1906 GCF_002922805.2 Oryzias melastigma
ACATGCTGGAGAGACTACATCTCTCTGCAGGTCTGGGAACGCCTCAGGGTCCCGCCAGAGGAGCTGGAGGAAGTGGCCGGGGAGAGGGAAGTCTGGGAATCTTTGCTTGGGCTGCTGCCCCCGCGACCCGGTCCCGGATTACCGGAAGAAGTTGGACGAATGGATGGAATTATAAATAATTGCATATCACTTTACCATGACGCTGCCATGCTGGGGGAGCATGCTGGGGGAGCATGGCATTCCATGCTGTTCTCCAGACTTGGTCGTCTGGTTTCCTGTGACTTTGCAGCTCAGACTTATTCTTCCAGATGTGCATCAAAGAGACAACTTCTGTGTCTGTTCATGTTCAAGTTCATGTCAGATAAAGACTGATTGTGTATAGACATATATACGTATATATTTACATATACTCGCACACATATATACATATAACAAAGTATTTTATTAGTTTCTTAGTTTCTTCATATTTATTAATAATACCACCCTTTATGAGAGCTTTTCATTTATGTATAGTTTAAAAGTCAAGTAAGGAAGAATGAATGAGCTGTACAAAGTGTTGTGATGATGACTGGTTTGGGAAATGTTTCACTTTATACAGCATAGATATTGATTTAGATCTTTTGTCATCAATAGAGTTTATTTGTTTCTCCCAGCTTAATTTTTTTGTCAATTATTACCCTCAAAAATATTTCGGACACCCTTTCAATTTATTTCAACAGTATTAATCAGGATTTTCCTATCAGTATTGGCTGTACTGTTACTGAATGTTATGAACTTCGTTTTATTTAGATTTGGTGTAAATGTATGCAGATCAAATTAACTCTTAAATTTATTGGGTTCTCTTCCAGCTGCATCCAATAACTCTTCCAAATTGTCCACTCTAACATAAAAAAATCTAATACTTTTGTGACCTGGGGAAGCAAATAGATTGACCTGCAATTAGTCAACCTATGTTTGTCCCCTTTAAATATAGCTATGATCTTTGATTTTTTATTTCGCCAGGACAGGAGTCAGCAACCTTTAACAGTAAAAGAGCCTTTTGGGTTTGTTTTCTACTGATTAAAACCTAGAAGGAGCCGTTTTGACTTAACTTAGCCTTTTAAAAATTTGGATTTGCATTCATGACCATCTTTTTTAAAAATAAATATGAATTTTGTATATTTTTTTGGGACAAACAACAGCAAACATAAAAAGAACCTAGCATTTTTCAAAATGTGATTTATTTATTTTTTTACTTCTTTTAAAAATAAAAGATCCTCTGTTCCAAACAGGATCATCTCAGTGCAGCTCTGAGCAGCTAGTAACCAATGTTGTTCAGCATAAGATGATGTGTGCTTTTAACTCATAAAAGATCAAACTTTGTACCAAAGTTTTGCTTTGCATATAAAATCTGTTCATTCTGGGGGTAGAGTTGAACAAACAAATAGTAAATGGCGTATACTTGTATAGCACTTTCTACCCTCCTCTGAGGGCCCAAAGCACTTCACAGTCACAGACCCATTCACACATTCACATACTGGTGGTGGCTCCGCTGCCAAACACTGGCGCCAACCTCCCACCAGAGGCAATTCGGGGTTCAGTGTCTTGCTCAAGGACACTTCGACACATGGCGGGCAAGGCGGGAGTCGAACCCGCTCACTTCTTATCAGGAGTCGACCGCCCTACCACTGCACCACGGCCGCCCAAACAAGACGTCTTCAGGTCAACAGGATGTAAAAACCTACATAGTTTATCATCTGTGTGAATCTCAGACATCAATTTATACATTTAAATAATCTAAATGAAATAAATGATAATTAAGTAATCCTTACTTAAAAAAATGTTATTTTATTTGTTGTTATTTTCCCCTCTTTGTCCTCTGCAGTCTTCCACTGCTGGGTTTTGTTATTTTAGTTTGGATCTTGGT
>NW_023420579.1:0-1905 GCF_002922805.2 Oryzias melastigma
CTTAATGTTCTGATCATGAACTCATGTATTTTACAATTTCACTTTTGCAAACAAAAATATTAATATTCAGATAATTCTTCAGTCATAATAAAAGCAAGTTAAATATTGTCTGGTATCGTCTTGGGATATATCGCGATACGTATCATGATATGTGTATTACGATACATATCGTATCATCAGACTTTTGCCAGTACCCACCTACATTTAAATGTTCCAAATTGCTCAGATTTTTCAACAAGTTTCAAAAATCCTGTCGTAAGTATTACATATATCTATTTAAAATTTAGTAGGCTTTTAGCATTAATAAAGAGTCAGGTCAGGCTCAAAATGTCAAGCAAAACTTTATTATTGCTTTCTTACTCCAGACAAACCACAATAGTAAATAATTACTTTAGAAATTTAGAAGTAAATTGCATAAGACACTTTTATTAATGTATCAAGAAAGGTTAAGTACAGTTGAACGAATAAACATTAGATAACTAATGAAAACATGAAGTAAGACACTCAGTAATGCAAATGAATGCATAAAAGTGGCTATTAACGCATTAAATAAAAGTAATTATTGCCTTATTATGCATTAACTAACATTAATTAGAGACCCTCATTGTAAAGACATGTTATTAAGATTTTATAATCCTATCATTGCAGAAGTGAGTTCCTAAAACTTTTTATTTAATCTTCCACCACATCAGAAAACAAACTAGTACAAGACAGTTTTTCAATTCATGAATCCTAAATCAAAGCATTTTTTATTCATATAACATGCTTATATCATCTTATTTTTCAAATGTTTTATATCTGTAGCTGTCTTGATCCCTCTCCGTCTTCCTTTCACTTCTTCTTCTTTGAAGCTTTTTTCTCTTGGGCCTTTTTGGGGTTTCTCCACGGCAGGAAGTTGTAGGATATCAAGGCAGTGAGGAGGTACGTGGCCATGCCGGTGTATCCTCCAATCACCAGACACAGCGGCTGCGCTAAAACAAACAGGCAGAAGACGTTCATGGACGCCCCGTCGTTCAGCTCCACCCGGTCGTCCTGCGTGGCTCGCATCACTCCGAAGAAATACATCAGCGCCACCGCAGGGTAAAAGGCCAGCTCTGCCATGAGGGTGAAGAGGAGGGACTCCCACACACTGCTATGGGAGCCAGGCATGCATATGTTGGAAATCTGTTAGTCAATTTAAAGAAAGTGTGGTTTCCAGAAACATACTCACTCGGATCCGATGTATAGATTTATTCTCCCAAACCCAAATCCGTGTGAAGTCTGACGGTGAATGTGAACAGAACTGAACCTTTGATCCTTCATCGTAAAAGTCCTGTCAAACATTATCCACCCACTGTGCTCCTTATCAGTGCGTTTGACAGCAGAAACCACTGTTTTTCCTATTTTCTTTCTAAATTTTGTCTTTTTTTCCCACTGAATTCTCAGACTGACAAACCAATTACACTGTTCTTTCATGTGGATTGAGCAGAAAGGCTCAGACAGACTCTTCTCTTTTTATGTCCATCACTCCTCAGCACACAGCCGACTGCTGTTAGTGAACACTATCTCATAAATAGATTATGCAGTAAAACTGAGTTTTATATATACAGATATTTTTATAGTTCTTTAGAGGGCTGGGTATCGATAGTCATTTCCCAAAACAATTCGATTCGATTCAGATCATTAACAATGTAAACGTTGTTCTGCTTCTCCTGGAGGACGTTTCAGTTTGGCCACTAGGTGGCGATCGCGCTTTAGCATTACACCTTATTCCAGAATAGGAAGACGATATGAGTAAAAAACTGTGTTTTAGACCACAGGTATGGGGTCAAGTAGACCCTTTTCATTGATATCTGTGTATCTGGAAAACAGTATACGTTCATATTGAATGTTTTAGTGAAAATATCAACATTTGATTTGATCAGA
>NW_023420580.1:0-1904 GCF_002922805.2 Oryzias melastigma
CAGGGCTCCTGCGTGCCAGCCCTTCACCTAGCCCACTGAGCCACCCAGCCACTTGTAAAATTCTATATTAACAATAGTAAACATGCACAGCAGTACCACTACTTAGTGCAAAATTGCTATAAACAACAGAACAAAAATGAAATAATTCAAGTTGCTGCCAGAAACATTGGTGCAACATGCGCCCCCTATCTACCTCCAAGGGAACGTCTCACCAAAGGATGACGAATATAACGTTTAACAGCCTCTTTAAACAAAATAAAAGATCAATACTTGGGCAGAACCTATCGAGAATCAATCGCAGGACTAAATATCGTGATAAATCTCAGTATCGATATTTTGGCCCACCCCTACTATCGTGGAATAGAATGGAGCAGGGAGCTCATGGCCTGCTCAGCATATTTTATCTTATTTTATTTGTAAATGTCCTCCATCAGAAGAAGGCCCCAAGAACATGTTAAAAACATGATTTTTATCAAAGTAGGTCTTTGAGGATCTGCATGCTTTACAAATGCAGAGGCCTCAACTATCGAACTTGATTTTTTAAATATGTTTTATTTGATTGACATTTATTGGGTCCATTGGCGTTATTATCATATGCCATTGCCTTTTTTAGCCAATCTTAGAGGAGCTTAACACCTGCTTTTTTCCGCCAAAAGTACTTCTACCTCCAGGGTGAAAAGATCCTGTCATAAAACGGCCTAAGTGAGTCTGAGTGTGTGAAGTGTATCTTTTCAAGGGAAGTAGCTTTTATCCTGCATCCGTTTAGTGCAGCCCTTTGGTCAGAAAGCGCTGAAAGGGACACTATTCCCCCCCAGCAGCAGACAGAGACCCCCTTTAGCATACTGGACAGACGCACAGAGGGAGACTCTGTGCGTCTGCATGTGAACTGAGGAGAGAGAAATGTCCATTGACCTTAAAGAAGCCAACGGAAATGGAGAAAGGCCAAATGTGCACATCTGCCTCTCATAATGTTAGTAGTCCAACCCAACTCATCTGAATGCGTCAGTAAAGACTTGGCCAGCAACTTCACTCCTGAGTCCGGGTCGATCACACCTCAGCCTCGCTGACAGGTTGATTGTTTGGGCTGTATTTTACGGACACTGATAGCGAGTTCCCACAGTCTGTTAGAAGCTTATGCTGTTTTAGTTCCATCCAGCTGAGGCTTGATGGGCTCAGCAGAGCTTAAATATGTCAAACAACTGTTTACTGGTTAAAACTCTTCATGTGAAAGTATTTCTCATCCTGTATTAGGAAAGAAAGGGCCTTAATTTAGATGCTGCTAGGTCAAACTTGCAAAGAAAAACCCACTCTAGAAAAGAGATAAGGAACAGACAAAAATGTTTTCTGTCAGAATGAAAACATTTATACCTCCGCACTTAGTTTGGAGGGTCAAAAAGAACTGAAAACTGCTCTAAGTGGTTGAAGCTATTATGTCCTTTAAGAAGTTTACCAAAAGTGTCCCAGTGGCGGAGCTAAGGGATTTTATAGAGAGCTGTTTTGAAGGGAGACAGAAGGGGGTCAAATAATGAGGAGGGTGACAAAGTAGTACAGCAGAGTGGACGGTCATTCTAATCGTTATTGTTATCAATATTAAAACAGGAGTTCTTTTATCTGAGGTGCTATTGCTATAACTTAAAGAAGTTTGTATTATTGAGAACTTAATCTTTTTCAAAATTTTTACAAACATTGACCCAAAAATTGTAGCAGAAAGCAGGGGGAAAAGCTTTTTGCAGTAAAGGGGAGCCATGTAGGCTTGCAGCCATGCACCTGGAGTGTCCCGCTTGCCATCATTATTCTTTAAAATAGGGCCGGCCCATCTGCTGCATGGGGCGCCAAATAACGATGATTATATATATTTCTTATTTTATTTTTTTGTTAAACAATTTGACACACCACTCATTTCA
>NW_023420581.1:0-632 GCF_002922805.2 Oryzias melastigma
GTTTGTTTGATTCTCCTGGAGAGTTTTTGAGAAAAAACAAAATCTTTTCACTATATATATATATATATAACAAGAAAAAACTAATAAAACAAAATAAAAGTTCACAGAAGACTAATTGTTACAAAATGAATCAACAAAAAAGAATTGACAAAACTATATGTAACTATATATAACTATAATAAATTCTTTATTTTAAAAAACAACAAACACCCCAGTTTTTGACATAAACCGTTTCATTTGGAAGTTCTTTATCATAATTTTCATTGTAAAGAGATTTTCCAAATAAAAGCCACAAATAATCAACATGTTAAAGTTTAATTCAAACTTTGATTATTAAAAGAAAAGTGAAAATAGTTTTTTGGTCAATGTTTACATTGGCAATCATTTTTTTATATAGTTTATTTTTTAAATATTCCGATCCTGATCACCTATTACATACATTTAAACACCATAATGCATAAAACTTTTAAACAATGACAAAAAAAGTACAGATAATCAGAAAAGTACTAATTTCACCTAAACGTAAAGAACCCCAAAAAAAGATACTACCAAAGATGCAAACTGCGGTGCTTCACATTGCATGCATGAGGCAGTTGGGCTGTTCTCCTCACTTCAACTCATCATGCTCTCCT
>NW_023420581.1:767-1903 GCF_002922805.2 Oryzias melastigma
TACTGTGGGTGGTGGGCGGAAAGCAAATGGGAATAGATTTTTTTTTCCCACCTTTTTTATCTGGCGTTATGAATATCAAAGAATGTATTGAAAACCAAGAAGTGGAGGCTGAGGATTTTCACTATGAGCTGATGTATTTATCAAGTTTTATTATATTTTATATATAATAATTTTAGTGAGGAAAGAAATATGCTACAGATTTTGCTTTTTAACCTTATAACCAGCTTGTTTTACGTATTTACAGATTAATTTTGGAAAATAATCAGAATCACAAATGTACTTGTTAAGTAAGTAAGCTGAAGGTCCTTTTTTATAATTTTGAGAATATCAGATTTAATCAAAAGAAAGAAAGAACACTGAGGATGTAAAATGTGTGATGTTTTTAATGCATTTATATAATTAATATGAAGTTATTCAACAACATTTAAAAGGGAAAAGACATATTTTTTAATTGGACACCAGCTAACATCCATATGTTAGTTTCTTAAATGTACTTTACGTTTGTTACCTCTAGAGTAGAGACGGGTTTTAAAATAATCCTGCATTTTTTGGTGCAAAGATCAATATTCCTCTTTGTGAAAAGCATTAGTCACAAGAATATTCAAGTTTTTAATATATATATATATATGTATAATTGTATTCTGTAGGTCACCCATAAGTTTAAAAGACTGTTTTTATTTTGTGCATGAGCAGCCCATATTATTGAGATGGGACAAATAGACTTTGAACATTGAGTGCAGCTGTCATCTTTACAAATGGCCCCCATTTTTTATTTTTCTCGTGGCTATCATACTTTTCTTTCGTTTCTATCTATCAATAATCGTTCAAATACACACCTACGGTCATGAGCTCTGGGCCATTACCGAAAGAACGAGATCCCGACTACAAGCAGCTGAAATGAGTTTTCTCTGGAGGGTGAGGAGTTCAGTCACCTGGAGAGAGCTCGGAGTAGAGCCGCTTCTCCTCCACATCCAGTGGAGTAACTTGAAGGTGACTTGGGCATTTGGACTGGATGTCTCCTGGAAGCGTCCCTGGGAAGGTGTTCTGGGCATGTCCCACAGAGAAGACCCAGGACACACTGGAGAGTCTATGTCTCTCAGCTGGCCTGGGAACCTCTCAGGGTCCCCCCAGAGGAA
>NW_023420582.1:0-1326 GCF_002922805.2 Oryzias melastigma
TCCATATATTATAAAGTAACGACTAATTGACTATTAAATTAGTGATCGACTATTTTAATAGTCGATTAATCAACCAATCGTGGCAGCCCTATTCCAGGATAAATCAACTTAAACCTCATGGAACTTTCAATATTTAGTGTCCATGAAAAAATATGTTGTCAAAATTATATAAGTTAGAAATAAGCACAAGAGAACATCAGGCCATTAAAAACAATAAAATGATGGGTTTTTAACATGTTCTTGTGTTTTTTTTATGATGGAGAATATATGTAACAAAAATTAAAGGGCAACCAAACCCTAAATCTGCTTTTTTTTGCTGTTTACCTTTATAAACGGGGCTTTAAATATTCCGTCTGTTCTTCATTGACAAATTTTTGACAAATTAAAATAACTTGCATCATTTTTGAAAATCTAGTCAAAAATTATCTCTGTGCTGCCCCCTACAGGTTAAAAAATTTTAAGCCCCGCATCTTGATCTGCAGCTCCAGTATTGATAACAGTCCTGTTCTCAAGCCCCTCCCCTCTGGATTTTCTAATTATGGCTGTGGGCGGATTCAACCTCCAACTTCCCTGTTTGGTTACCCTTTAAGATTAACATTGGACTTCTAAGTATTATGAGAGCGTGTAAACAGAGAGCTCTCAGGTTGGCCCTGCCCACAAGTCAGGTGCATTTCCAATTAACTCCTGCTGCTCTGCAGAAACTATGTCCTAGAAAACGACATGTTTAATATTTTGGCTCAAAACTGTAACAAACCCATGAAATATTTCCTTATAGGGAGTGACACACACACACAAAAACCCACAAACATTTAGGAATGGAAAATGATTCTTTATTTCTTCCAAAAACCAGGAGAGAGAAAACAATTTTTATCCATAATAAACAAATATACTGCTGTAAAATAAAAGCCTGTAACTTCTGTCAGCTGTAACATTTGTTTGCCTTTCCATGCTTGATACAATCCATATATTTTCTGCATTAAATAAATAGAAAAAAATGTACAAAGAGAGACAGAAGAGAAAGACAGATCAACAGGTGGGGGGGGTTCTGCTTTGAAAACATTTGGCATCACACGACGGATCCGGATGTATGAATCTGCATTAACCCGCTGACCCCCCCGTAACCTACACACTGCTATGCTAACATATCGTCCAGAAGAAATGGAAAGAAATTGAAAGAAAGCAGCATTTGTTTTGAAGCCGTGTTGCACGTGGATTTCTTTATATACAGAAAAACGAGGCAGCATTTAGCACGTTTATACCGCAGACAGAAAATAAAATTAAAAAACAAACAGAATGTGCACTGAAGTTTTTAGATCGGAACAACTC
>NW_023420582.1:1589-1903 GCF_002922805.2 Oryzias melastigma
CACCCCAAAGAGACATTCGAGGACTTCTGCTAAGACTCCTGCTACATGAATGCGGAGACCTAACAGCTTAGGAATCATCGGCGGTGGAGCGAGAGAGCGACAGAGTCTGAGCTGAAATGCTGAGCCACTGTGCGATAAAGCTGTAACAACTTCTGGCAGTAACAACCATGAGTCCCGAGACCCCCCTCCCCCACCCTAAACATGGAGGAGTCTGTTCGGTTTGATCATCCGAAAAAACCCGCAGACACAAAAAAGAATGGAAAGATGACAAAAAATAGCTGCATCCGTGCACTTTAAAGCCAAGGATTCAGCTG
>NW_023420583.1:0-1903 GCF_002922805.2 Oryzias melastigma
CAGCTACTATAGGGTGCACCCTGATCGGGCTGCAAGTCTGTTTCAGTGCTTTAAACCTGATATTGAAATAATTTTAAATTCAACATCACAACATTTGAAAGCTAATAGCATAGACAATGAAAACAATAGTTTTTGTCATAATTACCAAAGCTTTCTTTTAATAAAAAAGCATGTTTTGGACAGAAAATAAATAACAGTATGTGTATATATATATGTATTTTATATATTTATATATATATATATATTTATATATATACACACACACACGGTATACATATATTTATATATATTATTTTATATTTCCAATATTTGTCTTTACTTTATAGTACAAAACAACATTGTTTTATCCCCTTTATTATTTTCCCAAGTTTTCGCCTTGCAGCCATATGAAATTTTCTGCATTCACTATTGTATGCCTTGTTTGTCTAATTAGTCTGAACATTAAGGTGCATTTACCCTGAACGCAATTTCCGCGACAAATTCGCGTACCCCGCCCCGCTTTCGTCGCTCACGACAAATTCGCTGCTCATTGCCTGTCAAAAAATGTGTTCCTGGGCTTGACGTCGCGGCTGCATGTGGGAGGAGCTACCATCTTATGGATTTCGAATAATCGCTTTAAGGAACGGTGTGGATATCTCGCTTAGAATGTATTGAAGACAGATGATGTTGAGAAATAAATCAGGTTCATTTATAGTTAAGAGTTCTACATAAACAATGACAATCCTGTCTCCATGTTTGGATTTATATGATTATTATTACAAGATTTTCCCAGTACTTGGGGCTGTGTCTGTAAGACAGCCGCTTCCGCTGTGTTTCTGTGTCTCTGTGGCTGAGCTTTAAGCCTCACTGTCTCGTATTAATATGAGGGGGAAAAATAAAATTTTGGAGATCTTTTTCCTTTTTTCTTAATGTCTCGATGAGTTCCGAGCCGGCTCCACTCTCTGTCTGCCGGCATATTGAACGAGTGATCTCGGCTGCGGGAGCAAAAGTCGCCGATCTGTCAAAAGTGTATCCCGCCTTTACTCCAAACCAGCTAAATGAGCTCTGCAACCCTGCAGATTCTGCGGGTATATGGAAAAGTCGGAAGTTCTGGCCAAAATGTTTGGTTTGGATTCATATTTTACCCGCTGATCGAGTCACTGAAAACGTCACGTGCCCAAAGTAGAATTCCTGATTGGCAGATGTGACACGGCGACCTGTCAAACTTCAGATATTTAAATTTTGGCCGCGCCTCCTGTTTTGCACTTGTTGCTCAAATCAAACTGCTAGCAGACTTTCGCGCCACACACATTGCTCAAATCGCGTTGTGGGACTTCTGATCGCCTTTGACTGTCCCATTGACCTAACATTGAAACGCGCCACCTCCGCCGCGCAAATCGCATTCGTATGAATGCAAATGTAGTATTGTGTATTTAGCAACACATTATTATTTTTTTTTTTTTTTATTACTTTGCCAAACTCCTTTTTATTCCTTTACTTTGTTAAATTCTTTCAAACCTTTGGTTGCTATGTTAAATCATAATCAATAGCTTAAATCACTAGCTATAATTAACTTCCCTAATGTTGCCTGTGCTTAAATCACAAACATTTTTAATAATCCAGTGCTAATAAATACACGAAGAAAGCAAAATAACTTAAAAAATATAGAAACGCACCTTGTTCGGCCAGAGTCACATAATGTATATGATAGTTTTTTTTCATAAGTCCAGAAGATTGTTAAAATTGATATAAGCTGAGTTTTTTATACTTTTATCTTTATGAAGTTACATCATAGTTGCAAAAGAAATGGAGAAATCTTGATTGTTTATTGATTTGGTGTAAAATTAAATACGTCATTTAAAGCTTTTCAAGTTATGACTGTTTTTACTTTGTTTCGCAGTTGGATAACAATGACTATATCACT
>NW_023420584.1:0-1078 GCF_002922805.2 Oryzias melastigma
CAATAACACAATGGGATGGCTGGCCGCCTGCTGTGTAAGGCTCTGTCCGCTTTAACCGACCTGCTAAGTGCTGGTTGTGTTGTCTTCTTCTGTGAGCCTCAAGTCCCATCACAATGTCGACAACAGTCACACGTTTTACTTTTGTTGACTAGTTATTCTAAATCCACATAAATGCACATTGCCGTAGATTATAGACTTTATCTCCAAGCAGATTGTCCTAATTTCTCTCGTTGTTCCAAATTTGTAGCAGACAATCAGCTTCAGCATCAAACATCGTCATGTTTTTCATCATTTCTTATATTGTCCGTCTAATTATAGGACTGACTGAAACAAAATCGTATACAAAGCTTTCACTTTACTTTGTCCTATCTAAGCGACCAATATAGATAAAATTGTTAAATTGAGCAAAAGAGTCAGTCCAATAGAGGGTTTTTATTATTTTTATTATTAATGACACCAAAAGGTCCTTAGCTTGAAGGTAAAGTATGTCTGCTACCTGAGATGTGTCCACTAAGGTTTGATACCAAGGTGAAGAATGGAGACTGGCATCTAGCTCTCTACAGTGTTGACAGATTGGGCAAAAAAAAAAAAACCCAATTGGAGCAAAAACCCCGTGCAATTGAGCAGAAACTGTCAAATTTGACAACAATCTGTCTGTGCTCACATCTACCCCCTCCCCTCCCTGCTTCATCGGAGTTCAGAGAAAGTCGATAAAGAGCCACATATTGCATGGCAGGAATGGCAGGAATTTTTTTTGCGTTGTTCACATCTTTATATTAAATTTAACCACCAAATTGTTTCTGAGTGCAGCTGTGTCTGCAGCTCACCACTCCACCAAGGGAGGGGTCAAATGTAGAGGACAAATGTCAAAGACAGATGTGTGATAATGAATGAATGGGACTTTAACTTTAAATTAAATTTATTTCAATTATTATTACTATTCACAATATTATTATTTATTATTGTATTATGCCATTATTAATATACATGTTCTTTATTTGATGCATGTTCTGGTCGAACTGTTGTAACCAGTTAACTTTTTTATTTGCCAAAAGTCTTTGTTCCATCTTTTATTATA
>NW_023420584.1:1440-1902 GCF_002922805.2 Oryzias melastigma
GCAGCCAGTTCAGAGACAGACTGGACAGGAACACATCCCAAATTTATAACATTTACTCAAGAGAAACTTAGAAGGACTTTAGTGACTTGTAATTAAAAAAAATCAGAAGAAATGCTGTTGGAAGAAGAAAGAATGAAACAGACAAGATCACATAAAATTGCAAACAAAGTTGTTTTAGTTTAAGTTGTTTTAATCATTTTGATTTATTTTCTAAAAAGTAGTTTTTGATTTGAGACTTTTTTTTGGATTCTGAAAAAAATACAGAACAATTGTTGTTTTGTCTATAAGGACATCAGACACTTCCAGCCACTGACTGATCGCAGTGATGGAGCAGATGCTGCTGAAGCGAAGCCTTGTCAGGATCAGCCGACTCCAGAAGAAAGGCGATGTTGTGTGAGGGCCCTCCAGCCTCGCGGTCTCGTCCTCGTCATCTGTTGGTGGCAGACGTCAGGTCAGCTCAAA
>NW_023420585.1:0-1900 GCF_002922805.2 Oryzias melastigma
CCTCATTTAAATTTGCACCACGATTTTTTTATGTAAGATGTATCATAAATGTCTATCTTGGCACTAGATCAAGCATGCTACTATTTTGAAATCTGTAAAGACAAACCCATAAACCTTTCTGGTTGAAGTTCAGCACCAGAAATAATCAGCCTCTTATCAGCTGCCTGAGCTTTACCCGATCTGACCCTCGGAGTTCTCTGCTGCGCTAATAGACTGAGAAATGTCCAAATCTGGAACCTAATCAAGAGCTTTTGTCCGTGAGGGGCTTTAACACAGGGAAACTGTTGCCCACATTCCTCATTAAGGCTTCACTGTGAAACTATTTTCTGAAACGTCTTATTTTTAGTTTTCAATGGATTCATTTGATCAAACTGATTGTGTAAAGGAAGACTTTATGATCTTTCTTTGGGTTGGAGAGCTGCTCGGAGACATCTGCAGATTAAATTAATCTGTTTTTGGCATTACTTGATCAGGTGGGAGGAGGTTCCTCTACATCTCATCCAGAAAAATCTGAACGCATCTAAGCAATCTGATGCATCATTTCTCGTCATTTTAGAACTGAAAATTACTGTTGGAGGTCATTTTATTCAAAAACAGCTGGAAAAATTGATTTACACACTTTATAAAGTTTGGGTTCCCTCTCATAAATCAGTGGTCTGCAGCCTTTAACGCTAAAGGAAGAGCCACACCTGGAAAAATGCACTTTATTTATGTTTTCATGGGCATGAAGCCATTTCTTTATAAGATTGAGCTTTTAAATATTTACAGTAATTGAATTATAGTGATAAATAAATAGAGTACTGAAGTGATAGATGTTTTTATTTAACAATTTTAGCTTATTTTACCTTTGACAGCAGCACAAAAAGTTGCTTTCAAAATAAAATACACAGTGTCAAATCAGAGAGACAGTTATATATATATTATATATATTATAAGATTATAGAATCAAAACTAAAAAGAATCCCTTTTTGTCTTTCTTTAGATCACATTAGCATGAAAACATTGGTGAAGAGTCCACTTTTTTCTTGATTTATACATCCAATTTCATAACCCACTATATCCCATTTGGGCTCACTGGGTTGCTGGAGCCTATAGATCTGCACATGTAAATTTAATTACAGTTTAAGAACTTTAAAGTAACACTGTTGTGCAGCAAAAGATAAGAATATGTGCTTTATGTGCATCAAATGTTAAAAACCTAAACTTAAACTAAAATAAGTCAACCAAAGCTACAAACTCATTACCGGTATTTTTGTACATTTTTCATTTCTTTAAAGCCTAAGAGCCACAATGAGGCTTAAATGGAGCCACAAGTTGCTCTAAATCAACGCATTCACCAAAAATAGTCAAGGGCCCGAAGATTTAGGATTGTAGTTGGAAAGTAAATATTCTTTATAAGAATGTACTTATTCGTTTTAGCAGCAATTTGATTCATTTAAGAATTTATGGGTAATTTTGGTAATTTGGTTCGTTTAACCCAGGGGTGTCAAATTCAATCGCACAAGAGATTAAAATCAAAAACACATCTCAACTACATTTTTAAAACTTTTAAACATTACTATGAATAAAAACAGGCAGGAATATTATTCCAGAATAAATCAACTTAAACCTTAAATAATGTTCAATATTTTACTTTCCATTAAATATATCTTTTCAAAGTTACAAAAGATAGAAACTAAACATTAAAAGGAAAAATACTCAAATGTCCTTACTTTTATGTCTTTTTAATATGAAAACTACATTTAATAAATAACCTACAATATTTTGATCTCCATCAAATATATCCTGTTAAAATTATCCAAATAAAACTAACAAAATCTGGAAATAAAAATAAAATGTGTGCTTTTTAGCAAAAACAAATCAATTTGTTATATTTCTTTGCTCTGTTTTGTTGTCTGGC